>NC_047023.1:4620980-4930910 GCF_902652985.1 Pecten maximus | reverse complement strand
ATATCTCTACAGAATATCTGGGGAGGGGAGGATCAGAAGGTATCTCTACAGAATATCTGGGGGAGGGAAGGATCAGAAGGTATCTCTCTACAGAATATCTGGGGGAGGGAAGGATCAGAAGGTATCTCTACAGAATATCTGGGGGAGGGAAGGATCAGAAGGTATCTCTACAGAATATCTGGGGGAGGGGAGGATCAGAAGGTATCTCTCTACAGAATATCTGGGGGAGGGGAGGATCAGAAGGTATCTCTACAGAATATCTGGGGGAGGGGAGGATCAGAAGGTATCTCTCTACAGAATATCTGGGGGAGGGGAGGATCAGAAGGTATCTCTCTACAGAATATCTGGGGGAGGGGAGGATCAGAAGGTATCTCTACAGAATATCTGGGGAGGGAAGGATCAGAAGGTATCTCTCTACAGAATATCTGGGGGAGGGAAGGATCAGAAGGTATCTCTACAGAATATCTGGGGGAGGGGAGGATCAGAAGGTATCTCTCTACAGAATATCTGGGGAGGGAAGGATCAGAAGGTATCTCTCTACAGAATATCTGGGGAGGGAAGGATCAGAAGGTATCTCTACAGAATATCTGGGGGAGGGAAGGATCAGAAGGTATCTCTACAGAATATCTGGGGGAGGGGAGGATCAGAAGGTATCTCTACAGAATATCTGGGGGAGGGGAGGATCAGAAGGTATCTCTACAGAATATCTGGGGAGGGGAGGATCAGAAGGTATCTCTACAGAATATCTGGAAGAGTAAAGAGATGAAGAGAGACTATATGTATGGTCAAGGGAAATTTTTCTTCTTTATAGGTCATCCAAAAAAGAAGAAGTCTGGTCTGTTCAAGAAGAAACACAAGAGTCACAAAAGTCCTAAAGAAAGCAAGGAACTAGGAAATTTTGCTGGGAGCCAATCGAGTATTGCATCCGATCAGGGAGATCATACATCAGAGGGCACCTCAAGTGGGGGCCTGTCACCGGACGTTCCTGTAGGTTCCTCAAAATAGCTTGTTATGAAGATAATGCGTTGTGCAGGATAAGGGGAAATGTTACTCAGTGTTGGAGATCTTACTGATATTTACTGGATAATTTTAAGGGGAAATGTCAGTCTGTGTTTGAGATCAGTCTGATAGTAAAACCAATCTGATGGTTTTTAGGCCATCTGAATCGTCTGTTGTGTGCCGTCTGCTGTCCGTAAACTTTCCATATTTCAAAATTCTTCTCAATTTCTACCTGTGGGATTGAGCTGAAACTTGTCTGGAATGATCAGGAGATGGTCCTGACCAGGTGTTGTTATTTTTCGGGTCGGTCGGATATCCAAGATGGCCGCCATGGCAGCCATCTTGAAAAACACATTTTAAACTTCTCCAGTTCCACTGGTGTCATTGAACTGAAAATTGGTGAGGATGCTAAGGAAGGGGAGCCAACAAAGTGCTATTATTTTCCGGCATGGTAAAAACTTTGACATGGCAGCGACGGTGGCCATTTTTTAACATGATCGCACAATCATGGTTTTCCTGAACAACACCTATTTCAAACATCTTCTCAAGTTCCACCAGTTGCATTCAAATTAAATCAATGATCTTGAGATGGTCCTGAGCAAGTTTTGTTATTTTTCTGGTCAGTCCAAAATCCAAGATGGCCAACAATACCACAATATTTGCTAATGAGCATGTATACTACAATAGTACAGGGGTCTTTAGAGTCAGATGACCGTTAAGGCCTATGGGTCTCTTGTTTGACTTAGAACGCATCTGATGGTAGTTTGAAATAAACATTGTGTACATATTATACCACTGTCTTCTTCACATATTTGATAACTAGTAATTTGTTTAAATAGCAGTTATATGTCAAACAAGTTTTCTATCTATACTGTTTAATTCCACATCTATTTTAACAGGGTTCAGTGATAGATGCTTTGGATAGGAAGATTGAGGCACTTCTCAAAGACTGGCACCAGAGTGCAGACATGTTGTTTAGTATTCACCCTGTGGATGGAAGCTTCCTTGTATGGTAAGTAAGAATGGCAGTGTGTATGGGTAGTAGTAGGTCTGGTGTGTATATGGTAAGTAAGAAGGGCAGTGTGTGTATGGGTAGTAGTAGGTCTGGTGTGTATATGGTAAGTAAGAAGGGCAGTGTGTGTATGGGTAGTAGTAGGTCTGGTGTGTATATGGTAAGTAAGAAGGGCAGTGTATGTATGGGTAGTAGTAGGTTTGGTGTGTATATGGTAAGTAAGAATGGCAGTGTGTATATGGTAAGTAAGAAGGGCAGTGTGTATGCGATATGGGTAGTAGCAGGTCTGGTGTGTGTATGGTAAGTAAGAAGGGCAGTGTGTATGGGTAGTAGTAGGTCTGGTGTGTGTATGGTAAGTAAGAAGGGCAGTGTGTATATGGTAAGTAAGAAGGGCAGTGTGTATGGGTAGTAGAAGGTCTGGTGTGTGTATGGTAAGTAAGAAGGGCAGTGTGTATATGGTAAGTAAGAACGGCAGTGTGTATATGGTAAGTAAGAAGGGCAGTGTGTATATGGGTAGTAGAAGGTCTGGTGTGTGTATGGTAAGTAAGAAGGGCAGTGTGTATGGGTAGTAGTAGGTCTGTTGTGTATATGGTAAGTAAGAAGGGCAGTGTGTATATGGGTAGTAGTAGGTCTGGTGTGTGTATGGTAAGTAAGAAGGGCAGTGTGTATGGGTAGTAGTAGGTCTGTTGTGTATATGGTAAGTAAGAAGGGCAGTGTGTATATGGGTAGTAGTAGGTCTGATGTGTGTATGGTAAGTAAGAAGGGCAGTGTGTATGGGTAGTAGTAGGTCTGGTGTGTGTATGGTAAGTAAGAAGGGCAGTGTGTATATGGTAAGTAAGAAGGGCAGTGTGTATGGGTAGTAGAAGGTCTGGTGTGTGTATGGTAAGTAAGAAGGGCAGTGTGTATATGGTAAGTAAGAACGGCAGTGTGTATATGGTAAGTAAGAAGGGCAGTGTGTATATGGGTAGTAGAAGGTCTGGTGTGTGTATGGTAAGTAAGAAGGGCAGTGTGTATGGGTAGTAGTAGGTCTGGTGTGTGTATGGTAAGTAAGAAGGGCAGTGTGTATGGGTAGTAGTAAGTCTGTTGTGTATATGGTAAGTAAGAAGGGCAGTGTGTATATGGGTAGTAGTAGGTCTGATGTGTGTATGGGTAGTGTGCACTGAACTGTGTCTATCTTATTTGATATCGGAGTAATATACAAATATATATTTTTTTCGTCTAGGCTAGTTGATTGGATGGACGAATACAACCCGTACTGTTTCCGTCAGGCCCAGGTCAGTTTCTCATCGCGCCTTCCACATGCATTTCCAGTTCCAGACGCTCGGACGATGGCAACCAATCTACTTATGTACTGCAATTACAGTAAAATGGACATAAAATCAGCCATGCGTATCAGTGAAAACCGGTTTTCCCCTAGTAACCCTACGGCCCCCACAAAAATACAGACTCAACCCGCCCCAGCTACGGGTAAATGTTTCCCTGGACAGAATGACAACATGCTTATACCTAATGTTTTACTGATCACCAAACACTTCAACGGCTCCCTTAATCAGTGGCAGGTTAGTTTTGCAGACAGTTCTAAGTTCTCGACAGTGGTCAGTGTTGCCCATGCGTCGAGGGCGTGTGGTCATCGCTTCCGGACAAATTCGGCTGCTTGTCACCCAGTGTTACCATTATTGCTTACAACATCACATCACAATGTCCCAAAACCATTGACACCATGCAAAAATGGGGATTACCATAGCAACGGTGACCATAACAGTCACGAAGAGGAAGAACACGGGGTGTTACCAGGTCAGGAAAGCCTGGTCGGGGGTGTGGAGTTCTGTAGTGAGTTGATTCTCTGGAGAGTGGATCCTGTCGGCCCGCTGTCGAAGTCAGGTGGTATTATAGAGCTGGCTCGCATCAACTCGCCACAACTGTCTGCCTTCGACAATGTAGCCTGGGTACCCACACTACTACCAAGGTATGTGGCTCTCACAAGATTTTTTTTTTACTTTTGACATTTTTATTCAGATTTTCCACATAAAGTAATCACATGATACAGAAAGAAACAAAGACAACTTTCACACACACTTACATACACAGACTGTATATATATATATATATATAACTTGAATACAAAGTATGTAGCTTAGCTATAACTAATAGGTGAATAGAATCTAATACATGAAAAAAAACCCACTAAAAAGACCTTTCATAGAAGGCAGCATATTGTATAAAATAATATGACAGAGGTGATGACAAAATGCATGAAACAATTCTTTTCTGTCAATTGATATTGAAATGCCTCCATTTGATTTACAACACCAAACAAAACTTTTATAAAAAGTGGTTACAAAGTTTAGATATTAACTACTTTGTATAACTTTGGTTTGTAACCTTAAAAAAAACCATGTCATTCTTATTATCGATTCAGTATTTAGGTGATGTGTATCCTGTGTAGTCTTTCACTATGATCCACTCATTTATTTCCACATGAAGTGAGGTACCCCACGGGGACTGTTATTGATTTACTTGTTGTTTCTGTGTTAGTTCTACTCTAGGATCCTACAGTAACTCACCGAGTGCCCTGTTTGTGGCCTCTGATGGAAACAGTTTGATGATGTATCAGGCCGTTATTGATGCGCGAACTCTACTGCTGGAGATGGGAAGTCAGAAAAAAGACGTAAGACTCCGTTATAAATCATTACTCCATGAAATCGGGGAAAGTCTTCTATTGTTGTCCAATTACATGTGATATAGAATTAATTTGGCATTAGGAACATAGATATATTAATTTGGCATTAGGAACATAGATATAAAATTAATTTGGCCTTGGGAACATAGATATAAAATTAATTTGGCTTTAGGAACATTTAATAATATTTCAATTTTTGTCTTAAATGAGCTACTTGTTGATGTTTGTTTTATTAGCAATTTGTCTTCGATATGATTATGAAATGTATTTAGTGAGTAATGTATAGTTTCATGTATAAAGGTTTATAATGCCTGCTGTTTCAGCTACAGAAAGGAATGAGTTTTTCCAGTAATACCAGTTCAGGGTATAGTGTTGAGACCCCCAGAGCGGCCGGGGAGCTGTTTAACATCGTCAGTCTACAGTCTTCTGCTCGCCCCGGCTGTATCATTGAGATGGAGGCCATAGCTGATGCCAAGCAGGTAATCCTACATGTCAACACTTAACCAAGTAAATGTAATATCGTTGTGACCTGTTTGTTGTCACATCTGTCTGTTATAACACCTGTGACAAAGTTAATATGAAAATAGAAGGTTGTTTATAATTATATGGTCACATGTTTCTTCGAGATCAAATACGGATGTCTGATGTATGTGTATCCAGTTAGAGATGGGGAACTCTGGTTTTCAGTACCTATCTTAGTGTAGTATTTTCATATGCTGATATCAATAATTGCCCCCCCCCCCCCCCCCCCCCCCCCCCCCCCCTCCAACCCCTCCAACCCCCCAACCCCCCATACAACCTTCACCATCACACCACACACCCCATACGTAAACACCCAAACATCCCATGCCCCACACATCCCACGCCCCACACATCCCACGCCACACACATCCCACGCCACACACATCCCCTGCGCCCACCCCCTCCTACCCCACACCCCACACCCTTCACACCTCATACACCCCAAACCCCCTTCTGAAGGGAGGATATACGTCTAGACAATGTTTGTATATATAAAATGTAAACTGCCCTCTATATAATCCACAGGATTGGCAGCAAACACAGCTGCTCCATGTCTTCCAAGAACAGTTGGTGACTGGACGTCCCAGTAACAGTACTAATGGAATGGAGGCCATCGTGGACCTCCGAGAATCTGGGTCCTTCTCCGAAAATTTTTATTTGGTTGTGCTGGAGCGAAATAAGGATAAGGGTTCAACTATCCACATGTGGAAAATCAATATCGCCTCACAGACCGGTCTCCATGATGGTGAGTTTTTATAGATTAAACTATGGCTTATCGATATCCTGATCGTTTTATAACTGATAAATAATTTGACATTATGTTTTAAATTATGTTGCTAGGCAACCAAAGTCGACACTACGTCCCAGATAACAACTTTGTACAGGAAGACGAGTCTGACACAGACTCCTATATAGGATCGCCAGTCAACGGTCCACCCAAGTCTACTGCCGTGGTTCGCCTTACCTTCTCCACAACCAAGGTAACATTTAAACTCAAAATACTGGTCAGCTTTAGAAAACAGTAAGACTCCAACACAAAATAGTAGTAAGCCTCTAGAATATTAGACTCATTTCACAAACGTTGAATATCAACTCATAAAAAGGTTAAAACTAAAATAAATAAAGTTTCAACTCAAATTTACAAAGCTCAATCTCCTAACAAAATTTGAATTAAAAATCACAGCAAAATAAATCTGAACGTATAATACTAAATTAAAAAAAAATCTCGCCACGGAAGTGAAATTATTTTTGGTCACATTATAATAATGGAATGATTTAAGGTGAAACCTGAATTTATCTGATGTACAAATTGAAACAGTTAGAATGTTTGGCAATGTGTAAGACTGAATAACATATATATACTTACAAAAAAAAAAAAAAAAATAGAAATGTTGAATATAGTGTCAAATTCAGTAAAAATCTTTTCAATTTCACTTTTTGCCCACCAAATTGCTCAGTGTTTGAGTCATTTATTTTAAGGTTTGGTTTAGGTGCAACATTAGGTTGAACATGGTGATATCTTAAATGTAGTAGATCTACTGGAAATAACACTTGTTATGTTTAGGATGAAAATGTTATAATTCTTCCTAAATATCATGGTTATCTAACAAATGAAGTATTTCAGATAAAAACTGTGTCTGTTTAACAGGTTTGTTCACAACCTCTATCTCTGCCTGATGGTGTCAGTGTGGTTAGTGCGTCGGTCTCAGCTGGACATCTTAGCTCCGCCTCCATCTACCCAGCATGCCTTGCTCCGTATCTACTGGCAACAGCATGTTCTGATGGTAAGACGCGATTCTGGCGATGTGACCTGAAAGCTGTGTCTGCCATCAACCACCTCGAGATGACATGTAGTACAACAAGTTATGAACTAGCTGTAGAGGAAGAGGATGGAGTACGACGGCCCACCATCTCCACGGTAACTCGTACTGATGTCATGGACACTAAATTCTCGTGGGCAGAATGGCACATGATGGGACAGTCAGAGGCGAGCTTATTACATGTCAGAGGTAAGATCATAGAAAATTGTGGTGTACAAACTATAAAGTCTGATATAAATTAGTAATGTTTGTAATTTTGTGTGATACAAAATTGATGTACACAATAGTAATGTATTACCGAAAAAAGAAGAAAAAAAAAAAGAATTGTACATAAAATATTTTATTAAATATATATAGTAAGGGCTTTTCCAGTAAACCGTCTACCCTACCCCAAAACTCCAAGTTCGGTTAAGGGGTACCACCCATAGAATTTATTTATTAAATTACATAGAAGTAATAGGAAGGCAATCCAACCATGGATAGAAGCGACTTTTTGTGGAGTCCTGGGGTCAGGTAGATATTTTAATGGAATAGCCCTAATGTAGAGGTTGGTACTTTCAGGATCATTCCTCAGAGTGCCAGTAATATACTGTTGAGGTTTAGAATTATCTTTTCTCTCTGTTTTGGTGGATGGAATAGATTAAAAAAAGATTATGATTATGTGTACTCTGAAGTAAGAATTATACCTATAGAGAAAATGTAGATCAGTATACATGTATATAATAAATATGTATATCTGATTGGGCTTTTTTTTTCTTTGTTGATTTTCTCTTCTTATTTTGAATAAAATTATTTGTGTGATACATTTTCAAATAGTCGATAATCTGCATTCCATACATGTTATGTAGATCTTCAATAAGTGTAGTATTAAGTTTATATCCAGAAAAGCAAATAATATGATGAGATGGCATTTTCAATATATTGCTAAGCTAATGGTTGAAATTTATCAATTGAAAGATTTTCTACACTGTATATTTTTTTTTTCAATATGTTTAGCCTTTCAGTACTTAAGTACTATGATTGTTGCCCATTATCAGTTATTTCTGATTGCCGTGGAATTACTTTTTGCCTTTATTATAGGTCAGCCAATCTCCGTGAGCTGTGCATACAGTGGTCGAGTGGCTGTCGCTTATCGTCTGGGTGGCGTGAGATCAGCTCCTGACAATGACAATAAATACGTCAACCTCAACGTGGCGGTGTATGAGTGTGAATCGACAGGTAGGATTTAACAGTAGGACATCCACAATCTGTTTTTTAGCCATTAAAACCAAAAAATAGAGAATTCAGTATCAAAACAATTTCAGATTGGTTCTTCTTGGTGTTTCATTGAACTATTTACAATTATCTGGTTTCAGTGTGAGTTCAGTCGAAGTTCTAAAACTTCGAATTAACATTCAAAATTCAAGCACATTTCAGATTGATATAGTGTTTAGTTTACAGTGTATTTTCAGTTAAAAAGGAAAATAATGCCATTTCCATTGATATAGACACCTGTCCAGCATTATTTCCCATAAATAAGCTTAAATGATAGAAATTGAACTTTTAACATATTTGTTGTAAAATTTCTTTAAGTGTTTTTTTTTATTTCTAGTGTTAAAAGAAATTTATTTTTATTTTTTTCTCTCTCACTTACACAGGTCATTTCCTTGATAGTTGAATAATAGCTCTATTGACTAGCTCTATATTTGATGTTCTCTTTGTGTTCAGGAGGATCAGAATGGACACTGGAGGATACCATAGAACTAAAAAACATCAGTATACCAGACCCAAAGGCAGAAATAGACCTCAACTTTATTTTTACAGCGGATAATCATTCATCAAGATCATCACATTACGACGATGATAGTCCCGGGACATTGTCTCCATCTTCTTCTCTTGTAAATATGACACGGACAAAGTCTGTACCCAGCCTCAGTACCATCTTCACAGTGAGGAAGTGTATAGCAGAGCATGGAAACAAGACTGGAATGTTACAACAGAAACACTTGGTCCAGCTTGACTGGGTGTCGACAGAGGACGGAGGCCATATTTTAACAGTAGGTGTGGGTTCTCGTATACTCATGTACTCACAAGTATCAAATGACATTGTACAGTCATCGAAACGCGGCGGCCAGACTACAGACAAAAAGAGCAGCCAACCGTTCAGTCAGTCCATTAAGGACGTCAGCCACCGACGCAGCATGTTCCAGAAATCTAAGTCTATGGTAGTGGACGACCGCCAAGAGGAGATCAAATGGATGAAGCTACGCTCAATAGATCTATCCACGGCTGATGGATTACCTCCCTTGCCAATGCATTTGTCGTGGGTGCGTGGTGGAATCTTGGTTGTTGGTATGGACAATGAAATGCACGTGTATAGTCAGTGGAGGGGGTCTGGTACCAATGACGTTTTACCTGTAGAAGAAAACGATAACAGGAGTTTTGAGGATGCTGGTCTTTCCATGAACTTATCCAGTCTGAAACCTCAACAACATTTTAAACCTTCATATTCTATGCCAAGTTTCAAGCATCTGAATACTCTGAGCTTGAAAAAGGAGAAATTACAAGGTTCTGAATCCAATCTGTTAAGGTTTAGTTTGTCAAAAGATAAAAGTGAAAGTCTAACCAGCTTGTCTGCTATTCACGAGTTCGGACTATTTGAGGCAGCTCGGCAAGCAAATCCAGTTCTTCCACAGTACCATCCTAAAAAGCTCATGGAGCTGCTTAATTTTGGCAAAATACGGAGAGTGAAGGCCATACTAGCCCACCTCGTACGGTACGTGGCCGGTGGGGACATCAACCAAGTCGAGGATATGGAGGAATATGAAAAGGATGATGGGAAATGGAATCAGAACCGTCCTCGTGTGATTTCCGTCAGTGGGGCAAGTCCTTGTGATATGCCACGTCTTCAGGAAGAGCTTAAGCTGGATTACAAAGAGATAAGCTCCATACCACCTCTCCCTATGTATGCTCTGTTAGCTGCAGATGAAGATAACACTGTCGCCAAGGCTGACACGATTACTTCTGGAGGTCAGGTTACCACCAAGGTTGAACAAGACTATGGGGATTTGTTTGACAGCGCTCCTAATCTGGACGACGAACTGGACACCACAATTGGAGCATCGTCAGTGGATAGCCGTACGTCGCGGACGAGATTGCAGTCCACTGTGACGTCATCACGCCAGAATCCATACTACTTTGGTCCGGAGTACTCTCTAGCACTCACCAGTCACTTGACCCACACACAGCTACCTGGACTGTCCAGTCTTGACCAGATGTATCTGTTAGCTCTGGCCGACACTGTAGCTAACACCAAAATGGACTTTGCAGATCGCATGGAAACAGACAAACCAGGTACGATGTTGATTTTTAACCATTTTCTAAACATACATATTGTCTGGAATTGAATTATATCCCTTGTATATGATTTATCGTAAATTTTTAGACAGAGATTTGAGTGATGGTTGTTTTTCAGATTCTAGTATGCATGAGAACTTGAAGGAAGGAAATGCTGCAGAATCTATGGATGACTGTGGCCTAAGATTCATTCTATCAATGAGGCATCACACTTATCTTGTGCGTACTCTGCCACCTCGACAGAGGATAGTTCTACAACAACAGGGACTCAAGTCGTTTAACCTGGTGTGGGGATACCACTCCGAGGCTACAGAGGTAAGGGTTCACTAGGATAATATACAACAACTTCATAATCGTGTCAAAGTACCACTCCAAGGCCACAAAGGTAAGTACCACTCCGAGGCCACAGAGGTAAGTACCACTCCGAGGCTACAGAGGTAAGACTTCACAATCGTGTCAAAGTACCACTCCAAGGCCACATAGGTAAGTACCACTTGGAGGCTACATAGGTAAGTACCACTCCAAGGACATAGAGTTAAGTACCACTCCGAGGCCACAGAGGTAAGTACCACTCAGAGGCCACAGAGGTAAGTACCACTCAGAGGCACAGAGGTAAGTACCACTCAGAGGCCACAGAGGTAAGTACCACTCCGAGGCCACAGAGGTAAGTACCACTCCGAGGCCACAGAGGTAAGTACCACTCCGAGGCCACAGAGGTAAGTACCACTCCGGGGCCACAGAGGTAAGTACCACACCGAGGCTACATAGGTAAGTACCACTCCGAGGCCACAGAGGTAAGTACCGCTCTGAGGCCACAGAGGTAAAGCTTCACTAGAATAATATACAACAACACATGTAAACTTTACAATCGTATAGTGTAGGTGATATTGATCGTAGATGACACAGCAGGATTATACAGGACTTCTCCTTTGTCGTAGGAACTGCTGTCATACATCCCTGGAGTACAGCGTGACGATCCCACGTGGGAGGAACTCAAACAGTTTGGTGCAGGCTGGTGGATCAACAACATCAATATACTCAGACGATGCATAGAAAAGGTAAATACATGTAATAGTGAAATAATAAAAAGGTAAATAACGGTAAAATCTCTGGCGTAATAAAAAGATAAATAATGGTAAAAACTCTGGCGTAATAAAAAGATAAATAATGGTAAAATCTCTGGCGTAATAAAAAGATAAATAATGGTAAAATCTCTGAAATGACGCTTCCTTCTACTAAGTTTATATTGTGGCATTGCCGTGTAAATATTCAATATACTATTGCAAGTGTGCCTTCTCATTTTATGTCAGAAATGTTAAATGACATTTGTTTGTAGATTGCCAAAGCTGCATTCCAGAGAAGAAAAGACCCAATGGAATCTGCTATATTTTACCTGGCCATGAAGAAGAAAAATGTCCTCTGGGGATTATACAGGTAAAATGTCTGTTAGTATTGGTAAACAAATGTCCTTTGGGGATTATACAGGTAAAATGTCTGGTAGTATTGGTAAACAAATGTCCTGTGGGGATTATACAGGTAAAATGTCTGGTAGTATTGGTAAACAAATGTCCTCTGGGGATTATACAGGTAAAATGTCTGGTAGTATTGGTAAACAAATGTCCTGTGGGATTATACAGGTAAAATGTCTGGTAGTATTGGTAAACAAAGTCCTCTGGGGATTATACAGGTAAAATGTCCGGTAGTATTGGTAAACAAAGTCCTGTGGGGATTATACAGGTAAAATGTCTGGTAGTATTGGTAAACAAATGTCCTGTGGGGATTATACAGGTAAAATGTCCGGTAGTATTGGTAAACAAATGTCCTGTGGGGATTATACAGGTAAATGTCCGGTAGTATTGGTAAACAAATGTCCTGTGGGGATTATACAGGTAAATGTCCGGTAGTATTGGTAAACAAATGTCCTGTGGGGATTATACAGGTAAAATGTCTGGTAGTATTGGTAAACAAATGTCCTCTGGGGATATACAGGTAAAATGTCTGGTAGTATTGGTAAACAAATGTCCTGTGGGGATTATACAGGTAAAATGTCTGGTAGTATTGGTAAACAAATGTCCTGTGGGGATTATACAGGTAAAATGTCCGGTAGTATTGGTAAACAAATGTCCTCTGGGGATTATACAGGTAAAATGTCTGGTAGTATTGGTAAACAAATGTCCTGTGGGGATTATACAGGTAAAATGTCCGGTAGTATTGGTAAACAAATGTCCTCTGGGGATTATACAGGTAAAATGTCTGGTAGTATTGGTAAACAAATGTCCTCTGGGGATTATACAGGTAAAATGTCTGGTAGTATTGGTAAACAAATGTCCTGTGGGGATTATACAGGTAAAATGTCTGGTAGTATTGGTAAACAAATGTCCTGTGGGGATTATACAGGTAAAATGTCTGGTAGTATTGGTAAACAAATGTCCTCTGGGGATTATACAGGTAAAATGTCTGGTAGTATTGGTAAACAAATGTCCTGTGGGGATTATACAGGTAAAATGTCTGGTAGTATTGGTAAACAAATGTCCTCTGGGGATTATACAGGTAAAATGTCTGGTAGTATTGGTAAACAAATGTCCTGTGGGGATTATACAGGTAAAATGTCTGGTAGTATTGGTAAACAAATGTCCTGTGGGGATTATACAGGTAAAATGTCCGGTAGTATTGGTAAACAAATGTCCTCTGGGGATTATACAGGTAAAATGTCCGGTAGTATTGGTAAACAAATGTCCTTTGGGGATTATACAGGTAAAATGTCTGGTAGTATTGGTAAACAAATGTCCACTGGGGGATTATACAGGTAAATGTCTGGTAGTATTGGTAACAAATGTCCTCTGGGGATTATACAGGTAAAATGTCCGGTAGTATTGGTAAACAAATGTCCTCTGGGGATTATACAGGTAAAATGTCCGGTAGTATTGGTAAACAAATGTCCTCTGGGGATTATACAGGTAAAATGTCTGGTAGTATTGGTAAACAAATGTCCACTGGGGATTATACAGGTAAAATGTCTGGTAGTATTGGTAAACAAATGTCCTTCTGGGGATTATACAGGTAAAATGTCTGTTAGTATTGGTAAACAAATGTCCTCTGGGGATTATACAGGTAAAATGTCTGGTAGTATTGGTAAACAAATGTCCACTGGGGATTGTACAGGTAAAATGTCTGGTAGTATTGGTAAACAAATGTCCACTGGGGATTATACAAGTAAAATGTCTGGTAGTATTGGTAAACAAATGTCCTGTGGGGATTATACAGGTAAAATGTCTGGTAGTATTGGTAAACAAATGTCCTCTGGGGATTATACAGGTAAAATGTCTGGTAGTATTGGTATTGGTAAACAAATGTCCACTGGGGATTATACAGGTAAAATGTCTGGTAGTATTGGTAAACAAATGTCCACTGGGGATTGTACAGGTAAAATGTCTGGTAGTATTGGTAAACAAATGTCCACTGGGGATTATACAAGTAAAATGTCTGGTAGTATTGGTAAACAAATGTCCACTGGGGATTATACAGGTAAAATGTCTGGTAGTATTGGTAAACAAATGTCCTCTGGGGATTATACAGGTAAAATGTCTGGTAGTATTGGTATTGGTAAACAAATGTCCACTGGGGATTATACAGGTAAAATGTCTGGTGGTATTGGTAAACAAATGTCCTGTGGGGATTATACAGGTAAAATGTCTGGTAGTATTGGTATTGGTAAACAAATGTCCACTGGGGATTGTACAGGTAAAATGTCTGGTAGTATTGGTAAACAAATGTCCTGTGGGGATTATACAGGTAAAATGTCTGGTAGTATTGGTAAACAAATGTCCTCTGGGGATTATACAGGTAAAATGTCTGGTAGTATTGGTAAACAAAGTCCTCTGGGGATTATACAGGTAAAATGTCTGGTAGTATTGGTATTGGTAAACAAATGTCCACTCTATGAAAAGTACCTACTTCAGGGATGTCTCACATCTACAGGTAAAATATCCTACTCAGGTCTCATTGTCATCGTCTCTTATACTTGGGTATAATATTCTACTGAAATCTCTTCAGGTAAAAATGTTATTTAGAGTCGAAAAGTAAAATAGTTTTGTTTGGGTTGTTTTAAATGTCCTGGATTCTATATACAGGGAACATGTTGTGTTTGAGTTTCTTAAGTTTTAAATGTCCTGGATTCTATACAGGGAACATGTTGTGTTTCTTCTCGTCTAGAATTAGGTTTGTATTACCACAACAAAATGTGACACATAAACACAATAAATTTTATTTCATCTATACTGACTTTAAAATTGTCTTGTTTTTGTTTTAATTCAGGTCAATAGATGATAAGAGAATGATGCAGTTTTTCCGAAACGACTTCACCCAAGACAGGTGGAGGAAAGCGGCATTGAAGAATGCATTCGCTCTGCTTGGCCGTCAGAGGTTCACACATGCTGCAGCATTCTTTCTGTTAGCTGGTGCATTAAATGATGCTGTCGAGGTAAAGTTCGATAATTCCCCAGTAGGTCTTCGCATTATGAGACAACATACATGTTCTGTCTGATACCAGCCATTATATTTTTTATGACTATTTTGATTTTATGACATAAGGATATATCACTTTGAATAAAAAAGAGTTCTTCTTCATTAGTCGTATTTTAGGGAAGGAATACAGCACACTGCAAAAAAGATGGCGGTTTACTGGATATATATCACTTTGAATAAAAAAGAGTTCTTCTTCATTAGTCGTATTTTAGGGAAGGAATACAACACACTGCAAAAAAGATGGCGGTTTACTGGATATATATCACTTTGAATAAAAAAGAGTTCTTCATTAGTCATATTTTAGGGAAGAAATACAACACACTGCAAAAAAGATGGCGGTTTACTGGATATATATCACTTTGAATAAAAAAGAGTTCTTCATTAGTCATATTTTAGGGAAGGAATACAACACACTGCAAAAAAGATGGCGGTTTACTGGATATATATCACTTTGAATAAAAAAGAGTTCTTCATTAGTCGTATTTTAGGGAAGGAATACAACACACTGCAAAAAAGATGGCGGTTTACTGGATATATATCACTTTGAATAAAAAAGAGTTCTTCATTAGTCGTATTTTAGGGAAGGAATACAACACACTGCAAAAAAGATGGCGGTTTACTGGATATATATCACTTTGAATAAAAAAGAGTTCTTCATTAGTCGTATTTTAGGGAAGGAATACAACACACTGCAAAAAAGATGGCGGTTTACTGGATATTAAAGTCGTGAACTACCTCAGTACTTGATTAAATTGTCTGTTGTCCTATTCACAGAAATGATTTTGAATAAAGTGACTCTGTTTTGATTATTTTAACAGGTTTGTCTGGATAAGCTCAATGACATACAGCTGGCACTGGTTGTCTGTCGTTTGAACGATGGAGAGGATATGATGCCTAACAGTGTCAAGAAGATTCTCTACACGAGCATTCTTGGTTGTGATGAGAAGGGAGACAACTATGATAGTTGTAAGGCTCACCCTGACCCTTTCCTACGAAGTATGGCGATGTGGTCCCTCAAGGATTACCGCGGTTCACTGAACACACTGCTACACTCCAATGACAGTCATCATCACAAAGTGATGGACAGTGTTGAGCTGGAGGGTCATAATGCTATGCCTAGTGTATTTAATTTCTACAACTTCTTACGCACACATCCTCTGCTAGTCCGGCAGCGGATAGCTGCCACAGGCCAGTCTAAGCGAAGCAAAAACATTATCCCGGGATTTACTCGACAGCAGACCGTTGTGTTAGATGATAGTTCTGTGTTTGTGGACAAAGTGACGCCCATGGAAAGAAAACTGTTCTTCACAACGGCTCACTCTCATTATATGAATGGATGTCCATTACTTGCCCTGGAAGTTCTGTCCAAACTACCTCCTGTCATTGAAGACAAGAAAGCTACAGATGTAGACTTAGAAAGTGAGACATCATCAAAGGATGACTGTATAAACACAGGTACACTCGAGAATGATGCCACGGTAACGGACTGGAGTAAACCGGTCGTCAATGGAGTAAAGGACACGTCAGGTGGCATGGATTGGGGTACGCCTGTGTCGTCTGTGACCGATACAGGTGACAGTACGGACTGGGGGGCACCAGTCACTAATTTCGATGTGGATGATGCCCCAAGTTTCAATATTTCATCAGAAGAGGATGAAGACGATGATGAAGATGATGATAGTAAGAATGTGATATCTAAAACTAAAGGAAAGTTGGAGAAGTTACCTACAATCGTTGTAGAGGAACCCAGCCCAGTCCTCCTGAGTAGTGAGGATATGTCACCTGAAAAACCACAGGAGAAGGTCAAGGACAAAGGTCACCAAGTGGACATCTTTGCCCAACAGTACAAGTTCATCGCCTGTCTCAAGGTAGTACCAAACAAGTTAGCTTGTCTCAGTATCTGTAAGACTGAAGAAAAACCTTCTACATCTTATCTCAATATTTATTGAGCAATTTCAAAATCAAACTATCAAATTTAAGAGTTTTTGAGATTATGGCATGACGCAGCATCTGTCGTTTGTCCGTCTGTAAATGTTTCCTTAAAAAAAGCTACTAGTCATGAACGACTCAGTGGATTTTGATCAAATTTGGTCTGAATGGTCTGAAGAGTCCTTAGGGAAGATAAACAATATTTGTATAAATTGTGGGTCTTGCCCCCAGGGGTCTGAGGGGAGGGGCCCAATAGGGGAAAATATAGCAGATTCTTTTAAATCTTTCTTCTGTAGAATTGTAAAGGGTTTCCCCATATTTACTGTATATATCCAAGTGAGCAATACAAGCCCTGTGGGCTTCTTGTGTGTTTGTTAAACTTGTTCTAACATTACTGATATTAAGAGGTGAGAGTTGACATTTATCCACTGACAGGTACTGATGGAGGAGATGCAGACTCTGGCCACAGGGTTTGAAGTGGATGGTGGACAGTTACGCTTCCAGCTGTACATTTGGCTGGAGCGGGAGGTGGAGGTACTCCAGTACCTTTGTAACTATGGTGATACGGATCCTGAAGGTCAAGAGGACCTACATACAAACACAGACGGTAATATTGACAGCAAAACTCAAGTTTTAGGATAATACTAGCTGTAGTCAGTATTCCATCCTGTTCCATTTCTGGCCTCGTTACAAATGGAATATTGCAAACTTGTATATAAACAGATACCTAGATTTAATTCTGACAAAAGTAGGATATTACTGTTACAGCTCTATTCTAAAGTATTTCAAATATCTAATTCTTTATCTGCAGTTAATTAATGCAGTTCTGAAAAAACGGGGAAAATTCAATGTTTTTCTTTTTGTACACTTGGATGCAATTCTGTCTATTTTTGGATATAAATTGCTTATCACAGGGTATTGGCCCTTATGATGTAGGAATTTTACCACATCGTGAGGCCATGATAGGAGCTGACCAGTAACTATCTGGCTGTCTACGATTATATCTACTATGTACACATCCGTTATTCCTGGCCCTGTACCATGTACACATTGGTTATTTCTGGCCCTGTACCATGTACATTTGTACACATCAGTTATTTTTGGTCCTGTACCAAGTATATATCAGTTATTTCTGGCCCATTACTATGTATACATCAGTTATTTCTGGCCCTGTACCATGTACACATCAATTATTTCTGGCCCTGTACCATGTACACATCGATTATTTCTGGCCCTGTACCATGTACACATCGATTATTTCTGGCCCTGTACCATGTACATATTAAGTTATTTCTGGCCCTGTACCATGTACATAAGTTATTTCTGGCCCTGTACCATGTACATAAGTTATTTCTGGCCCAGTATCATTGTATTGCTGATGTATATACATCGTTTACCTGATTTTTCCAGCCCTGAATGGTTACGATGATGACACGTTGTTGGATGTACACACCAGTTTTACACGTTCAATGTCTCAGCGGTCGGATTCCTCTTACAAGCCTACACTTCATGAAGTCATTCTGGCTGAAAAGATGGACTTTGAGGCAAAGCTCGAGAGAATGGCTCGCCGTAAACAATGGTTGAGATCCAACCAACAACTACTGCGTACTCTGGCCAGCTACTGTGTGCTCCAGGGAGCCGGGGGAGGGGGGCTGGCCTCGGTGGAGATGGAACTTCTACTTCTCTTACAGGTGAGTGACACTGGTTAATCTGTAAAACGTAGGAATATTTTATTGACAGATTTAATGATTCACTATAAATGAATTCGGTTTATCCATGACACATTCCTTTCCAAAAACTACACAGTCAAAGCTTGCTGATTATGATCCAAACAGATGTAATGATGTAGCACTGACTTATTATGGACCAGCAGAAGCCGGGCCATTCCATGAGATAGGTTTAGGATTTGACACTGCATTGCTGCGGAGCTGAAAATTTATTTACTGCTGCTTAGTAATTATTTTAAAGTTATTATCACTGTGACATATGTTTAATAAAAAAAAAAAAAAAAAGATTTTAATTCTACAAATTAATGCAGCTGATGTTTTATAAAACAAAACAAATCCCTATTAAACATCAAAAAGACATTTCATAAGCTCACATCAACTGCAGGCTATATTTACTTTTATTTTTACATGTGTTAATGCTCTATGTGTCCCGTAACATGAGTTTAATGTGTTCTGTGATAGACGTTTCTGTTGGTATTGTACTGTCTTGTAACATAGGACGGTGTCTGGTAATTCCTGAATCTGTTATTTCCCAGGAGTTACAACAGGACAAGCCTCAGCAGCAGTTATTATCTCCCCTGCCGTTCCCCACCACACTTCCGCTCCTGTCAGCCAGTATCGCCAGCTCCAAGACGGTTGTCGCAGACCCCATCCAACACATCCAGTGTATGACTCAGGACCTCCTACATTCCATCGTGGAGCTGACGGTTCCTCCTAGCCTCGGTATCAACATGAACACCGTCCTGGTCATGCAGAAACTGAGTGTGGCATTGTCCTCTTGTATCTACCAGTGCCTTTGTGATTGTGACAGCTTTGTCGTGTCACTTAACGAAACCCAGGGAACTTCCATGGACGGCTTTATGGCGTAAGTTTTCTTAGTTCGTCTATGTTGCCATCATGTTTTGTCTGTCATTGTGCATTACCCAAAAAACTTTTACTTTCAAAACACTATCCCTATTAATGGTTCAATGGATTACAATGAAATTTGGCCTGAAACATCATTAGGTGAGGGTTATCATTATTCAAAGAGATAAATCTGGTTCGATCACTTGGGACAGAGGTATAGGACCTCTATCAAAAGAAGAACTTAACTAAAATGTTACTTTAAAACACTGTTCCTCCTTAATGCTGTAGTTTATTGCAACCAAAATGGCCTGCAACATCATTGGCAAAGGGCAACCTTATTATATATCAAGTTTGATTGACCCCAGGGGACAGAGAGGTGCGTTCTCAAAGGGAAATAACTTAATAAGCTGTTTCAATGAAATTTGGAATGAAGTTGGAAGAGGGACAAATCACTTCCAAAATAATTAAGGTCCATTTGACCCCAAGTGTCAAAGAGGAGGGGCCCCAAAATGGGGAAATGTGAGTGGTATAAGCATGAAAGTTATCATTCTCAGGTCCCGTGGGCCTCTTGGTATTCTATATACATAGTGTCAAGTGCGGTAATCAATGTAGGTTAACTGATATGTCAGTATCTCAATACTATCACAATAGTATGCCACAATAGTTAAACAATCGCAATAGTGATTCCCCGCCCTGACAGTAATAGTATTGCAATAATGAGAAATCTCTGCAGTAGTCAGGCCTACTATCTAGAATTCTAAATTAGTGCCATCACTGCTCGTTTGACAAAATGCTAATGCCTGATCAGATTGATTAAAAAAAAAGTCGTTATATTAAAAGATATGAAATGATGGAGAAGAATTCCATCCAACAGCGCCACCAGGCTTCAAAACCGGATTACTCTCTTAGATAGGTCATCATTAAGGACTATCACATAACAGTTGTTCACCAGAGACTGAGAAATGGCCCTCACAGAGAATAGCTGACATATATCACATGATTTCTTATTGCAGGCACAACTTCAGCAGTAGTCAGGCGGGACACTTGATGGCAGGAGTTCAGCGTTATCGCCGTAAATCAAGCACCGGGGACAATCTCATCAACACTCCGCCGTCGAAATGGCCCGGAGTAACCTCCCTTAGGGTACTGCTGGCTCAGGAGAAAGACGACGCTGCACCAAAGCTAAACATCTTATGTTGTGAGAGTTTAGTTGCAGTGTATGTGAGTCTGCTGGTAAACGCCATGGCAATGTATGACTGCAACATGCTCTATCGTCTCGTGTCCCATCGATTCGAGCACCAGATGTGGGGGGCGTTGTTTGGTGGTGGAGTCAAGACGGCACTGAAAGTTGCTAACAACCCTCATCCTGTCTCTATGCGTGAGTAGCTGAATGGATTCTTTGATTCTGACAGTGACCTAGGCCATGATGAAACTTTGTTGTTGTTTCTTAACTAAAGATGGGAAAATTAGCTAGCAGAGTTTGTAAAAGATGACATTGAGTTTGTAATAGATGAAAAGTTATTAACTAACATTGATTTTGTGACAGGTAACTGTCTTTGAGTTTGTGATAGATAACTGACATTGAGTTTGTGATAGATAACTGACGTTGAGTTTGTGATAGATAACTGACATTGAGTTTGTGATAGATAACTGACATTGAGTTTGTGATAGATAACTGACATTGAGTTTGTGATAGATAACTGACATTGAGTTTGTGATAGATAACTGACATTGAGTTTGTGACAGATAACTGACATTGAGTTTGTGATAGATAACTGACATTGGGTTTGTGATAGATGGATAATTAAACCTGTTATTATGATCACATGAAGTTGAAAGTGTTATTCGAAATTTCCAACTACCATACCATGTGGTACTTGTCATATTGACCCTTGACAACATGCTGACCCCTAGATACGATATTGTAGGGCCTGGTGATGAAAGCAGAATCAAACTGACCATGAAAGTCATCGGAGCTGCACCAGGTACCAAGGAGAAAACTACCTTCAGGGAAACGTTTGTTCCTCCAGAACTTAGCATGATATCGTTCTTTATGACAAAGGTATGTGTTACTGATCAGGGAAACGTTTGTTCCTCCAGAACTTAGCATGATATCGTTCTTTATGACAAAGGTATGTGTTCCTGATCAGGGAAACGTTTGTTCCTCCAGAACTTAGTATGATATCGTTCTTTATGACAAAGGTATGTGTTACTGATAGTATGATATCGTTTTTTATGACAAAAGTATGTAGTACTGTCGGTCAACCTGGTCAGAAGTGTGGACAATCTAAGTGACCGGTATAAACTTCCTGTATTTCTTTTTCCACAGTTATGTTCGGATCATCACACACACCCAATAATCCATTATACGACACAATCTCAACCAGACAATAATTTGTGTGTTAGATAGAAAGTTTGTGTTACATAATAGATATTGAAGTACTAGGCACTTTGTCTTGCTCTTGTATCTTTCCAAGAAGTTTTATTAATGAGCAATTTAGTTTTACCGAAAAATTTTCCTTGTTATGCAATTTGTAGCTTATAAGTGTGTTTCTGGAGATTTCTTGTTTACCGGGTAGATTCCTGAGATATTATTCAATAATTATATATGATATCCCTATCAACATGATTCCTAAATTGTTTTTAATCTGCAGCCATTTAACACCTCATCTGAAAAGGAATTCCACTATGATTCGGAGGAGTCTTTATCAGATGAAGATGAGCCATTTGATGATGATGACGATGACTATCTTAGACCTAAAACCTTGTATGTATTACTTATTGAAGTAGTCAGACCAATCATAGGTTATACAGTCCAGTTATTGGGGAAATCTTACATTCCAGTTATTGGGGAAATCTTACAGTCCAGTAACCAGTTGTTGGTCTACTCTATAATCAAACTAGATATATTTGCAGCAATGTTCACTATACAATAAATACTGTGTATCCTGATAGGCTTGTCAAACAGCGAGGTATTGAAATAGATTTTTAGCTCACCTGGACCGAAGGTCCGGTGAGCTTATGCCATGGCGCAGCGTCCGTCGTCCGTCCGTCCGTCGTCCGTCGTCCGTCCGTCCGTCCGTCCGTCCGTCAACATTTGCTTCAAATCGCTACTAGTCATAAAGTTCTTATTGGATTTTGACCAAATTTGGCCAGAAACATCCTTGGCAGAATGGGAACAGATTTTGCATAAATGGTGGCTCTGACCCCCGAGGGGCCAAAGGGGCGGGGCCCAATAGGGGAAATAGAGGTAATTCCTTTAAATCGCTACTTGTCATAAAGTTATGAATGGATTTCAACCCAATTTGGTCAGAAACATCCTTGGGGGAAGGGGAAAAGATTTTGCATAAATGGTGATTCTGACCCCCGAGGGGCCAAAGGGGCGGGGCCAAATATGGGAAATAGAGGTAATTCCTCTAAATCTCTACTTGTCATAAAGTTATGAATGGATTTGAACTCAATTTGGTCAGAAACCTCCTTGGGGGAAGGGGAAAAGATTTTGCATAAATGGTGGCTCTGACCCCCGAGGGGCCAAAGGGGCGGGGCCCAATAGGGGAAATTAAGGTAATTCCTTTAAATCGCTACTTGTCATAAAGTTATGAATGGATTTCAACCCAATTTGGTCAGAAACATCCTTGGGGGAAGGGGAAGAGATTTTGCATAAATGGTGGCTCTGACCCCCGAGGGGCCAAAGGGGCGGGGCCCAATAGGGGAAATAGAGGTAATTCCTTTAAATCGCTACTAGTCATAAAGTTATGAATGGATTTGAACCCAATTTGGTCAGAAACCTCCTTGGGGGAAGGGGAAAAGATTTTGCATAAATGGTGGCTCTGACTCCCGAGGGCCAAAGGGGCGGGGCCCAATAGGGGAAATAGAGGTAATTCCTTTAAATCGCTACTTGTCATAAAGTTATGAATGGATTTCAACCCAATTTGGTCAGAAACATCCTTGGGGGAAGGGGAACAGATTTTGCATAAATGGTGATTCTGACCCCCGAGGGGCCAAAGGGGCGGGGCCAAATATGGGAAATAGAGGTAATTCCTCTAAATCTCTACTTGTCATAAAGTTATGAATGGATTTGAACCCAATTTGGTCAGAAACCTCCTTGGGGGAAGGGGAAAAGATTTTGCATAAATGGTGGCTCTGACCCCCGAGGGGCCAAAGGGGCGGGGCCCAATAGGGGAAATTAAGGTAATTCCTTTAAATCGCTACTTGTCATAAAGTTATGAATGGATTTGAACCCAAGTTGGTCAGAGATATCTTATCAGACCTTATGGAGTCTGGACTTCATTAATCTTTAAAGCAGTTGGGATTCCCACACTATAACCATATATAGCATTGTTAGAATTTTACAAATAAAACAACTTGAATATTTCAACATTTGGTCTAATCCAACCAGGTGAGCGATACAGGCCCCATGGGCCTCTTGTTAAATACTCTTTTAAAAATGTCCTTATCAAAATACCATCAACGAAAAAGTGTATGAATTTGTTTAGTATATAAAAATGTCTGTACGTAATTGATGTTTTAAGCATAAACCATGAACTAACTAAAGAAAGTAGAAATAAAAACTGTCATGAAGATTTTGTAGTCTTATTGAAGGAGTTGACATATAAGTATAGATGATATCAGCTGTGTTAATCGTACCATTGTCTTTACAGGCCACTAGCATCCACACAACAGTCTACAGACCCCACATCCTACTCCTGGGCCCTGATCCGGTTCTGTGTGGTCAAAGTCATACTACACAATCTTCAAGTCTTCCTTCCACAGATCGGCATAGAACTTCAAGGTGAGGTTTGAATAGTAGCCTGAAATCAGGGTAGGTATCTATTGTTAGGTGGGGGTAGGTACCTATTGTTAGGGTAGGTATCTATTGTTAGGTGAGGGTAGGTATCTATTGTTAGGTGGGGGTAGGTACCTATTGTTAGGTGGGGGTAGGTATCTATTGTTAGGTGAGGGTAGGTATCTATTGTTAGGTGAGGGTAGGTATCTATTGTTAGGTGAGGGTAGGTATCTATTGTTAGGTGAGGGTAGGTATCTATTGTTAGGTGGGGGTAGGTATCTATTGTTAGGGTAGGTATGTATTGTTAGGTGAGGGTAGGTATCTATTGTTAGGTGAGGGTAGGTATCTATTGTTAGGTGAGGGTAGGTATCTATTGTTAGGTGGGGGTATGTATCTATTGTCAGGGTAGGTATGTATTGTTAGGTGGGGGTATGTATCTATTGTCAGGGTAGGTATGTATTGTTAGGTGAGGGTAGGTATCTATTGTTAGGTGGGGGTAGGTATCTATTGTCAGGGTAGGTATGTATTGTTAGGTGAGGGTAGGTAGTTATTGTCATGTGAGGGTAGGTATGCATTGTTAGGCGAGGGTAGGTATGTATTGTTAGGTGAGGGTAGGTATCTATTGTTAGGGTAGGTATCTATTGTTAGGTGAGGGTAGGTATCTATTGTTAGGTGGGGGTATGTATTGTTAGGCGAGGGTAGGTATCTATTGTTAGGTGGGGGTATGTATTGTTAGGCGAGGGTAGGTATCTATTGTTAGGTGAGGGTAGGTATCTATTGTCAGGTGTGGGTAGGTATCTATTGTTAGGTGAGGGAAGGTATCTATTGTTAGGTGAGGGTAGGTATCTATTGTTAGGTGGGGGTATGTATCTATTGTCAGGGTAGGTATGTATTGTTAGGTGAGGGTAGGTATGTATTGTTAGGTATCTATTGTTAGGTGAGGGTAGGTACCTATTGTTAGGTGGGGGTATGTATCTATTGTAAGGGTAGGTATATATGTATTGTTAGGGTAGGTATCTATTGTTAGGTGGGGGTAGGTATCTATTGTTAGGTGGGGGTATGTATCTATTGTCAGGGTAGGTATGTATTGTTAGGTGAGGGTAGGTAGTTATTGTTCGGTGAGGGTAGGTATGTATTGTTAGGTGAGGGTAGGTATCTATTGTCAGGGTAGGTATCTATTGTTAGGTGAGGGTAGGTATTTATTGTTACGTGGAGGTAGGTATCTATTGTTAGGTGAGGGTAGGTATGTATTGTTAGGTGAGGGTAGGTACCTATTGTTAGGTGAGGGTAGGTATCTATTGTTAGGTGAGGGTAGGTATCTTTTGTTAGGTGAAGGTAGGTATTTATTGTTAGGTGAGGGTAGGTATGCATTGTTAGGTGAGGGTAGGTATGTATTGTTAGGTGAGGGTAGGTACCTATTGTTAGGTGAGGGTAGGTATCTATTGTTAGGTGAGGGTAGGTATCTATTGTTAGGTGGGGGTAGGTATCTATTGTTAGGTGAGGGTAGGTATCTGTTGTTAGGTGGGGGTAGGTATCTGTTGTCAGGGTAGGTATCTATTGTTAGGTGAGGGTAGGTTTTATCTATTGTTAGGTGAGGGTTGGTATCTATTGTTAGGTGAGGGTAGGTATCTATTGTTAGGTGAGGGTAGGTATCTATTGTTAGGTGAGGGTAGGTATCTTGTTAGGTGAGGGTAGGTATCTGTTGTTAGGTGGGGGTAGGTATCTGTTGTCAGGGTAGGTATCTATTGTTAGGTGAGGGTAGGTTTTATCTATTGTTAGGTGAGGGTTGGTATCTATTGTTAGGTGAGGGAAGGTATCTATTGTTAGGTGAGGGTAGGTATCTATTGTTAGGTGGGGGTATGTATCTATTGTCAGGGTAGGTATGTATTGTTAGGTGAGGGTAGGTATGTATTGTTAGGTATCTATTGTTAGGTGAGGGTAGGTACCTATTGTTAGGTGGGGGTATGTATCTATTGTAAGGGTAGGTATATATGTATTGTTAGGGTAGGTATCTATTGTTAGGTGGGGGTAGGTATCTATTGTTAGGTGGGGGTATGTATCTATTGTCAGGGTAGGTATGTATTGTTAGGTGAGGGTAGGTAGTTATTGTTCGGTGAGGGTAGGTATGTATTGTTAGGTGAGGGTAGGTATCTATTGTCAGGGTAGGTATCTATTGTTAGGTGAGGGTAGGTATCTATTGTTAGGTGGGGGTAGGTATCTATTGTTAGGTGAGGGTAGGTATCTGTTGTTAGGTGGGGGTAGGTATCTGTTGTCAGGGTAGGTATCTATTGTTAGGTGAGGGTAGGTTTTATCTATTGTTAGGTGAGGGTTGGTATCTATTGTTAGGTGAGGGTAGGTATCTATTGTTAGGTGAGGGTAGGTATCTATTGTTAGGTGAGGGTAGGTATCTTGTTAGGTGAGGGTAGGTATCTGTTGTTAGGTGGGGGTAGGTATCTGTTGTCAGGGTAGGTATCTATTGTTAGGTGAGGGTAGGTTTTATCTATTGTTAGGTGAGGGTTGGTATCTATTGTTAGGTGAGGGTAGGTATGCATTGTTAGGTGAGGGTAGGTATGTATTGTTAGGTGAGGGTAGGTACCTATTGTTAGGTGAGGGTAGGTATCTATTGTTAGGTGAGGGTAGGTATCTATTGTTAGGTGGGGGTAGGTATCTATTGTTAGGTGAGGGTAGGTATCTGTTGTTAGGTGGGGGTAGGTATCTGTTGTCAGGGTAGGTATCTATTGTTAGGTGAGGGTAGGTATCAATTGTTAGGTGAGGGTAGGTATCTATTGTTAGGTGAGGGTAGGTATCTATTGTTAGGTGAGGGTAGGTATCTATTGTTAGGTGAGGGTAGGAATCTATTGTTAGGTGAGGGTAGGTATCTATTAGGTGAGGGTAGGTATCTATTGTTAGGTGAGGGTAGGTATCAATTGTTAGGTGAGGGTAGGTATCTATTGTTAGGTGAGGGTAGGTATCAATTGTTAGGTGAGGGTAGGTATCTATTGTTAGGTGAGGGTAGGTATCTATTGTTAGGTGAGGGTAGGTATCAATTGTTAGGTGAGGGTAGGTATCTATTGTTAGGTGAGGGTAGGTATCAATTGTAAGGTGAGGGTAGGTATCTATTGTTAGGTGAGGGTAGGAATCTATTGTTAGGTGAGGGTAGGAATCTATTGTTAGGTGAGGGTAGGTATCTATTGTTGGGTGAGGGTAGGTATCTATTGTGAGGTGAGGGTAGGTATCTATTGTTAGGTGAGGGTAGGTATCAATTGTTAGGTGAGGGTAGGTATCTATTGTGAGGTGAGGGTAGGTATCTATTGTTAGGTGAGGGTAGGTATCTATTGTTAGGTGAGGGTAGGTATCTATTGTTAGGGTAGGTGTCTATTGTTAGGGTAGGTATCTATTGTTAGGGTAGGTGTCTATTGTTAGGGTAGGTATCTATTGTTAGGTGAGAGTAGGTATCTATTGTCATGTGAGGGTTGGTATCTATTGTTAGGTCAGGGTAGGTATATATTGTTAAGGGTAGGTATCTATTGTCATGTGAGGGTAGGTATCTATTGTTTGGGTAGGTGTCTATTGTTAGGTGAGGGTAGGTAGTTATTGTTAGGTGAGGGTAGGTATCAATTGCTAGGTGAGGGTAGGTATCTATTGTGAGGTGAGGGTAGGTATCTATTGTTAGGTGAGGGTAGGTATCTATTGTTAGGGTAGGTGTCTATTGTTAGGTGAGGGTAGGTATCTATTGTTAGGGTAGGTATCTATTGTTAGGTGAGGGTAGGTATGTATTGTTAGGTGAGGGTAGGTATGTATTGTTAGGTGAGGGTAGGTATCTATTGTTAGGTGAGGGTAGGTATATATTGTTAGGGTAGGTATATGTTGTTAGGGTAGGTATCTATTGTTAGGGTAGGTATGTATTGTTAGGTGAGGGTAGGTATCTATTGTTAGGTCAAGGTAGGTATATATTGTTAGGGTAGGTATGTATTGTTAGGGTAGGTATGTATTGTTAGGTGAGGGTAGGTATATATTGTTAGGGTAGGTATCTATTGTTAGGGTAGGTATCTATTGTGAGGTGAGGGTAGGTATCTATTGTTAGGTCAGGGTAGGTATCTATTGTTAGGGTAGGTATCTATTGTTAGGGTAGGTATATATTGTTAGGGTAGGTATCTATTGTTAGGGTAGGTATGTATTGTTAGGGTAGGTATCTATTGTTAGGGTAGGTATCTATTGTTAGGTGAGGGTAGGTATCTATTGTTAGGGTAGGTATCTATTGTTAGGGTAGGTATGTATTGTTAGGGTAGGTGTCTATTGTTAGGGTAGGTATGTATTGTCAGATGAGGATAAATGTCTACAATGATATAACAGTCAGTGTGTTTCTTTCCAGAGCTCCCTATCTGCTCCACTCTTATGCACACAGTGTTGAAGACTCTGGAGCAGTGGATGGAAGTCCTACAGGGAAAATTGGAGCTGTTTGCTGGACCTCCGGAGGATTTCATCGCTGGCCTTCAGCTGGATGTGATAACAGGTGTCCCGCAGTCCAAATACCAAGTGTTGTTACAGCCTCAGAATTCACCGTTTACGTATGTACCGAATAGTCACTGTATCATCTGTCTTAGTTATCCCCTAACTACGAGTTGGTGAGGGGATACCGAATAGTCACGGTATCAACTGTCTTAGTTATCCCCTAACTACGAGTTGGTGAGGGGATATATAGATAGACTTTTACCTATGTACCGAATAGTCACTGTATCATCTGTCTTAGTTATCCCCTAACTACGAGTTGGTGAGGGGATACCGAATAGTCACGGTATCAACTGTCTTAGTTATCCCCTAACTACGAGTTGGTGAGGGGATACCGAATAGTCACGGTATCAACTGTCTTAGTTATCCCCTAACTACGAGTTGGTGAGGGGATATATAGATAGACTTTCACCTATGTACCGAATAGTCACTGTATCAACTGTCTTAGTTATCCCCTAACTACGAGTTGGTGAGGGGATACCGAATAGTCACGGTATCAACTGTCTTAGTTATCCCCTAACAACGAGTTGGTGAGGGGATACCGAATAGTCACGGTATCAACTGTCTTAGTTATCCCCTAACTACGAGTTGGTGAGGGGATACCGAATAGTCACGGTATCAACTGTCTTAGTTATCCCCTAACTACGAGTTGGTGAGGGGATACCGAATAGTCACGGTATCAACTGTCTTAGTTATCCCCTAACAACGAGTTGGTGAGGGGATACCGAATAGTCACGGTATCAACTGTCTTAGTTATCCCCTAACTACGAGTTGGTGAGGGGATACCGAATAGTCACGGTATCAACTGTCTTAGTTATCCCCTAACTACGAGTTGGTGAGGGGATACCGAATAGTCACGGTATCAACTGTCTTAGTTATCCCCTAACTACGAGTTGGTGAGGGGATACCGAATAGTTACTGTATACTGTTTTAGTTATCCCCTAACTACGAGTTGGTGAGGGGATACCGAATAGTCACTGTATCAACTGTCTTAGTTATCCCCTAACTACGAGTTGGTGAGGGGATACCGAATAGTCACTGTATACTGTTTTAGTTATCCCCTAACTACGAGTTGGTGAGGGGATATAGATATAGATTTTTACCTATGTACCGAATAGTCACTATCATTCTTCAGGGATCTCTTGTTTATAAGCTAATCTTTGAAAAAACAAAAGATTAATGTAGAAAACACAAAATGTAGACTTCGTGTTAGTCGCTACAGACAACGCGGAGCATGTAAAAATTTTGACATCATTGGAATGTTGTAACAATGTACAGCAATGTTTTACATGAATACTCTAATGAGCTACGTAATAGAGTGCAGCTTTAATCCCAATGTGTGGAGAAGATGCATGCCTTCATGCTTCTAGATTTATACAGTATACTACTATGCTGTCTCCCATCTATAGTACAGAAGCATGCTGCGCTAAGGGTTTGTTATACTGAACCCTTTTCTAATGATTTTCTGAGTTTCTCGCTTGGGTTGATGACAGGAAGCTCTATCCCAGCAGACTATAGGGGGCCGCGGTGGCCGAGTGGTTAAGGTGTCCCAACACTTTAACACTAGCCCTCCACCTCTGGGTTACGAGTACGAAACCTACGTGGGGCAGTTGCCAGGTACTGACTGTAGGGCGGTGGTTTTTCTCCGGGTACTCCGGCTTTCCTCCACCTCCAAACCTGGCACGTCCTTAAATGACCCTGGCTGTTAATAGGACATTAAACAAAAACAAAACAAACCAAACTATCCCAGCATCACCTGTGCAATATACAATGCCATCTTGTTATATGCTGGTTTGATGTCTTTACAGTGACAACCATGTCTGTCTGCCGATCAAAAGACTATGGTTCCACCTGCTGAAACAGAGTGCGCTGAAAGACATCTTCATCCGATATATCTACAGGAAGAAAAAGATTCCACACATGGAGGTAAGGTTGGATTATAGTCATCAGTTGTAATACACTTTTCTCAGCCATGTTTCTGGTATGAATACAGAGCTACAGATCAAGTTTTGAGTTTTGGGGTCAAGTCTCACTTCCTATTATTATTGGGGGCCGGTAAGGGACATGTATTGCCTAAGTAATACCCAGCATGCTAGTTGAAACATGTTTTTCTTGTAGAGTTTACAGTATATTGAGAAATTCATGTGACAGTACAATTTCTTTTACCTGTTGATGTTTTGGTATAAGTACTGATATAGGTAATATGATCAGCTTTTATACTTGTATAGAGAAAATTTAACGTATGTAATGTGTTGTAGGAGTCTGTCAGTCAGTCAGATGTTCCAGACGGAAGCGTTAAGATACGGGATCCTATGAAGATCATCCACAAGGAACAAGATATCATTACGGCATTTGCCCTCAATCAGGTAATATTCACTGCATGTTGGTTATAAATGCTCGAGCAGGGCCACGTGCAATATATACTTTATCGGGGCCAGTCTGATAGATCTGATATGATAATGTGAATTGTACTTAGGAAATAAGGCTACAAACACCTAGCGGCAGCCATCTTGTTTTAATACATAAATACCTTATTTGGGGCAGGGGATGGATTCAATGTAAACAGAATCATAAGTCTCCATTGTATATGAGGAGGCAATAACTATGTCTGTTCAAGTAATAAAGGATGGAAGCAGGAATGTTCATGTGTCCCAGGTAACGTACAATCAAGCTGTAACAGATTTTGTACTAAAGCTTACATTACTGATGTCCCTGTAGACGATGAGATCTGTGAGACTGTTTTTAGTAATTACCGTACAAATGTTTGACTTCATGTCACGTAAAGGATACAATAACATGGAAAACTGTGATCATGTAAAACTGTGATCATGTAAAACTGTGATCATGTGAAACTGTGATCATGTAAACTGTGAAACTGTGATCATGTAAAACAGTGATCATGTAAAACAGTGATCATGTAAAATCTCTGATCATGTGAAACTGTGATCATGTAAAACTGTGATCATATAAAACTGTGATCATGTAAAACTGTGATCATGTAAAATCTCTGATCATGTAAAACTGTGCTCATGTAAAACTGTGATCATGTAAAACTGTGATCATGTAAAACAGTGATCATGTAAAATCTCTGATCATGTAAAACTGTGATCATGTAAAACTGTGATCATGTAAAACTAGAAATCAAACATTATTAACCTTATAGCTACATCCAGATTCCTTGGGTGAAATTTTCTCAGATTATTAGGTGAAGTAAGGATGTCCAAACTTGACTTTTCAGGATGGTGTGAAGGTTTGTTTTCTGAAATTGTATACAGACTGGAAATTGTAAAAAATGCACAACCAGACTTCACTGGCTAATTTATAGATATATGGGTACTGTTTACAGTGTACACTGACTAATATATAAATATATGGGTACTGTATACAGTGTAGGCTGGCTAATATATAAATATATGGGTACTGTATACAGTGGAGGCTGGCTAATATATAGATATATGGGTACTGTATACAGTGGAGGCTGACTAATATATAAATATATGGGTACTGTATACAGTGTACACTGACTAATATATAAATATATGGGTACTGTTTACAGTGTAGGCTGGCTAATATATAAATATATGGGTACTGTATACAGTGTAGGCTGGCTAATATATAAATATATGGGTACTGTATACAGTGTACACTGACTAATATATAAATATATGGGTATACTGTATACAGTGTAGGCTGACTAATATATAAATATATGGGTACTGTATACAGTGTAGGCTGACTAATTTATAAATATGTGTGTACTGTATACAGTGTAGGCTGACTAATATATAAATATATGGGTACTGTTTACAGTGTACACTGACTAATATATAAATATATGGGTACTGTATACAGTGTAGGCTGACTAATATATAGATATATGGGTACTGTTTACAGTGTAAGCTGGCTAATATATAAATATATGGGTACTGTATACAGTGTACACTGACTAATATATAGATATATGGGTACTGTTTACAGTGTAGGCTGACTAATATATAAATATATGGGTACTGTATACAGTGTAGGCTGACTAATATATAAATATATGGGTACTGTATACAGTGTACGCTGACTAATATATAAATATATGGGTACTGTATACAGTGTAGGCTGACTAATATATAAATATATGGGTACTGTTTACAGTGTACACTGACTAATATATAAATATATGGGTACTGTATACAGTGTAGGCTGGCTAATATATAGATATATGGGTACTGTATACAGTGTAGGCTGGCTAATATATAAATATATGGGTTCTGTATATAGTATAGGCTGGCTAATATATAAATATATGGGTACTGTATACAGTGTAGGCTGGCTAATATATAGATATATGGGTACTGTATACAGTGTAGGCTGACTAATATATAGATATATGGGTACTGTATACAGTGTACACTGACTAATATATAGATATATGGGTACTGTTTACAGTGTACACTGACTAATATATAGATATATGGGTACTGTATACAGTGTAGGCTGACTAATATATAGATATATGGGTACTGTTTACAGTGTAGGCTGGCTAATATATAGATATATGGGTACTGTATACAGTGTACACTGACTAATATATAAATATATGGGTACTGTATACAGTGTACACTGACTAATATATAGATATATGGGTACTGTATACAGTGTAGGCTGGCTAGTATATAGATATATGGGTACTGTATACAGTGTAGGCTGACTAATATATAGATATATGGGTACTGTTTACAGTGTAGGCTGGCTAATATATAGATATATGGGTACTGTATACAGTGTACACTGACTAATATATAAATATATGGGTACTGTATACAGTGTACACTGACTAATATATAGATATATGGGTACTGTATACAGTGTAGGCTGACTAATATATAAATATATGGGTACTGTATACAGTGTAGGCTGGCTAATATATAAATATATGGGTACTGTATACAGTGTACACCGACTAATATATAGATATATGGGTACTGTATACAGTGTAGGCTGACTAATATATAAATATATGGGTACTGTATACGGTGTACACCGACTAATATATAGATATATGGGTACTGTATACAGTGTACGCTGGCTAATATATAAATATATGGGTACTGTATACAGTGGAGGCTGGCTAATATATAAATATATGGGTACTGTATACAGTATAGGCTGGCTAATATATAAATATATGGGTACTGTATACAGTGTAGGCTGACTAATATATAGATATATGGGTACTGTATACAGTGTAGGCTGACTAATATATAAATATATGGGTACTGTATACAGTGTAGGCTGACTAATATATAAATATATGGGTACTGTTTACAGTGTAGGCTGACTAATATATAGATATATGGGTACTGTATACAGTGTAGGCTGACTAATATATAAATATATGGGTACTGTATACAGTGGAGGCTGACTAATATATAAATATATGGATACTGTATACAGTGTAGGCTGGCTAATATATAAATATATGGGTATACTGTTTACAGTGTAGGCTGACTAATATATAAATATATGGGTACTGTATACAGTGTACACTGACTAATATATAGATATATGGGTACTGTATACAGTGTAGGCTGACTAATTTATAAATATGTGTGTACTGTATACAGTGAAGGCTGACTAATAAATAAATATATGGGTACTGTATACAGTGTAGGCTGACTAATATATAAATATATAGGTACTGTATACAGTGTAGGCTGACTAATATATAAATATATAGGTACTGTATACAGTGTACGCTGACTTATATATAAATATATGGGTACTGTATACAGTGTAGGCTGACTAATATATAAATATATGGGTACTGTATACAGTGTAGGCTGACTAATATATAAATATATGGGTACTGTATACAGTGTAGGCTGACTAATATATAGATATACGGGTACTGTATACAGTGTAGGCTGACTAATATATAAATATACGGGTACTGTATACAGTGTAGGCTGACTAATATATAGATATATGGGTACTGTATACAGTGTAGGCTGACTAATATATAAATATATGGGTACTGTATACAGTGGAGGCTGACTAATATATAAATATATGGGTACTGTATACAGTGTACGCTGGCTAATATATAAATATATGGGTACTGTATACAGTGGAGGCTGGCTAATATATAAATATATAGGTACTGTATACAGTGTAGGCTGACTAATATATAAATAAAAGTATGGTAATTCAAGTTTATATAGAATTGATGCTTGTTGGTTATTACCAGTATTGTTGTGTGTTCCGAAAAAAATACTGGAATGTTGAATATGATGTGTTAATAAACTCTGCAATGTCTACTTTAGTGGGCCGGCCCATCATCACGATCTACTCTCATGTTTTTCTTTAATTCATCATTGTTATGTCACCACCTGCATATTATATCCTTGGTTACCATTTACTAATAATTGCATTTTCGATAAAAGAAAACATTTTCAAGAATTTGAGTTTAGAAAGCTATTTATTTCAGATGATTTATTTAGCAAATTAGCATACTGTTTTGAATGTGGTATTTGGTTTTTAACAACTTAAGTTAGCTATTTTTCATATCATGTTTGACATTTGAACTTAATTATTTTTTTTTATAAACTATATTACCCAAATATTGTTAAAGCATTGTGAATTTTGTATTGTTTGAGAAGTTGACGATGGGAACATATATTAACTAAAACTTGTATTAATTCTTCGTTTTCATACAATTACTACGTAAAATATAACGTATTAATACTTCATTTTCATAGTACATTACTACATTATATTAAATTTACAAGTTTGCAGCTTTCCTCATATCATGAATTTATATCGATCCTCACCATTATGTCATCGATATCATAATGATTGTATTCACAAAACTAGGTGATTTTCTGTAATATTAAGGAAAATATACACCATTTATAGCCAATGGTAAGATAGCCGATTTTGATTTAGATAGTTACAGTTTATAGATTACGATAAGATAGTTACGATTTATAGATTATCATCAGATAATTACGATTTATAGATTATTACAAGATAGTTACGATTTATAGATTATTACAAGATAGTTACGATTTATAGATAATGATAAGATAGTTACGATTGATAGATTATTATAAGATAGTTATCATTTATAGATTAAGATTAAGATAATATAGTTACCATTATAGATAATGATAAGATAGTTACGATTGTAGATAATGCTAAGATAGTTACAATTTATAGATTTTCATAAGATAGTTACGATTTATAGATTTTCATAAGATAGTTACAATTTATAGATAATGATAAGATAGTTACGGTTTATAGATAATGATAAGATAGTTACGATTTATAATGATAAGATAGTTATGATTTATAGATAATGATAAGATAGTTATGATTTATAGATAATGATAAGATAGTTACGATTTATAATGATAAGATAGTTATAATTTATAGATAATGATAAGATAGTTACGGTTTATAGATAATGATAAGATAGTTATGGTTTATAGATTATTATAAGATAGTTACGATTTATAGATTTTCATAAGATAGTTACGATTTATAATGATAAGATAGTTATGGTTTATAGATGATCAGGCAGATATGATTGACGGTAATAAAACATTGTATATTGTGATATTCTAACTAGGTTGACTATTTGGAGGTGAGTTTATTTCACAGTTCTATACTATTCTAACTTGTGGTTTATACACATATACTTCATGAGAGTTGTACTCAGTAGATGTATGCTTACTTGCCTTTAGGCCCGTTCTGATCTCTATCTTGACACCTCCCCAAAGTCACTTTTATCCTATCATTGCCAGTTGTGACTTTTTGTAAATGTATTGTAGATGTGTGCTTGATGCTTTAAATAAAATTTACACCTTCAAATTGTGCCTCAAATATTCATGGTTCGATATTTTTTTAGAAGCATCTGCTTTCTCTTCAGTCGTTAATTTTTCATGCCTTTAAGAAACCTTAATCCAACAAACATGTCCCAAGTTTTAAGGGGAGGGGGTGTAAATATATGTCCGTTTGGGGAGAAGATCTGTTCCATGTTTGATATGTCTTTGAAACACATTAGGGTCCTTCCTCGTTATCTTCCATTGATGAAGTACAAATCTCATGACCAGTATCTTACGTTAAGTCCGAGACACCCCATGTCTTTGTCCACTGGTGAAATGTTCTAAACCTCTTTTAAAAGCCAAAAAAAAACAACAAACAAACAAACAAAAACAAAAAAACTAGAAAATTAGATTTCAAACAAGTCTGAAGTAAAATCTTCATATGGAAACATTACATTATTGTTTCATATTTTGTTTCTAGATCAAGTCTTAAGAGCAAGAATTTTTATTTCTTTGTGTTTCCTGAGTAACGAGAGGACATATTATTTCACCATTGGCCTGTGGTTCTCAGATATCTCGTTGATTATGTGGGATGTACATGATAAAGTGCTTTAATGTAGATAAATGACAAAATAGTCATCAAATCTATTTATGAAACTTCATTATTACTCTGGATAAATGTATTACCTACCCAACTATTTATTAGTGAACTATAATCAGTTCATTTACATAATAGATATAAATATTATGTACTGTAGCCATCAGATATACATATATGTCAAAATCCTAATGATAACCGTGTCAATGTTCTGATTAGATTGTATTTAACTAAAACAATATGTATCAATAACATAAATTAACCCATGTAACTCCTAACATAGTTAATTCTAGACATTTCCTGAATGGCCAGGTTGTGGTTTAGTGTCATACTCTTCTGTCAGAAGGTTTGACCTTGAAACGACATTGTCATGTAATTTTTTTTTTTTTTTTTTCACTTTTCAAAATCTTCACACTCAAATGGAAAAAAATGGATATGTCTGGAGTAATATTGATATCAGAATCAGAAAAGGTAGATCTGTTTATAGGAAATTAATGGAAATATCGGTCATAATCATTTCATTCAGCTTTTGTTGTAAGAGTTATCTCCCCATGCTTTCAGGAAATACAGACACCAGAAATCACAATTTACCATCAGGTTTAGTTGATCATCACAGCTGCAACTTTAATGGAAACATTAAAAAAGCAGATGTGAAGTTTAAAATGTCATTAATTTATTATCATTATTATATTATTAATGGCCAGTAAACACTTTTAAACAGGTCATTGGTGTCAGTAGATGGTGATGAAAGGGGTATTAAACAAAACAACACTAAACAAATGAAATGTAAAAATACACACAACAATTTAAAAAATTAAGTTACGTTTGGTTTTATTTATAAGATTGTATATGGGCACTAATTAGTTTTGAAAATTGTTAACATACACATAAATTGAAGAAAACTACTGATACAAATCTTTGTAATTAATATAATAGAAATTAGAACAATGACACTGATCTCAAAACATAAATCACAGGGTTGCTGAGGCAGTTTGTCATCTGTACAACACATCATGTATACCGATAAATATCAACAGTACATATATACAAGTTCATGAATTGGGAATAAGATTTATTTTGAAACAATATATTGATTCTATATTTATGGAAATGTATACCAAATGCTTTTATTGAGATGTAAAAAGTTAGAGTAGAAACACACCAAGGCCCTGGACAGGATATTGATTGTATCTGAATTTAGATAATTAGTAGAGCTGGAATGCTGTTGCCCAGTAATGGCAAGTACTATTAATTGCAGACTTTCATTTTACAGAATATATATCCGGTTATAGATGTAAGTGACTGAAACTTCAAAAGAGGATTTTATTTTTTTTTTATCAATTTTCTTTTCAATATCTTGACCATGTCTTTGTATGGCGGGTAATCTTGTACAAAGTCACATCACCTTTGTTTGTCAGTATACAGCATTATCCACAAGAACAATTTTAAATAAGTTTCCTTTTGTGCCAAATAGTGCATATAATTTCTTTGAAAAAAAAGGGAGAAAAAATTATGGTGATGTGATTTTAATTACAAGAATGAGGGCGAGGAACACATCAAGGTTTTGGTTGATTTTGAAGGTAACACTTTTTAAAACTAGGGTGAGTGGTCTTCTTCTGTTACATGATTGGTGGACAAAACATCGATTGGCATAGTTTCCTGTTATTTGATTGGTGGAGAAAATTTAATGTTAGCTGTTATCTGATTGGTGGAGAAAACATTCAGTGCTACCGGTCCCTGTTATCTGATTGGTGGAGAAAACATTGAGTATTATAGATCTCTGTTATCTGATTGGTTGAGAGAACATTATATAAATAGTGCCCTTGTCTGAGGGGAATATGGAGGATTGTTTGCCCGAGGGAACATTATCTTCCCGAGCCGATAGGCGAGGGGAAACAATCCTCCATATTCCCCTCAGACAAGGGCACTATGTATTTTATTATACCGAATAGATATCAATTTATCGATATCCTCCTCAAATATTGAGGCAAACCTCTTGGACGTCTGCTCCATGTTTACAAGTTGTCTGTGTCACTGTTGCATTTGTAAGAATTGTCTCCCTTCTCAATGTTCGGGATTTTCCGTAAGAAACAATCGTGCGTTTTCGGGCGGAGCGGGGAACATTGCAATATCCCACGGCAATGTTGACCGCTGTTTCTGACACTGCATATTGTTTCAGGTCATGTGATTAGGAATTGACCAATAATAAGGTGAGAATCTTACATAAGGTATAATAATGAGTATTATAGATCTCTGTTGTCTGATTGGTAGACAAACATTGAGTGGATTTGAGATGAGTTCATTCTTAAACCTCAGAGAGTGTACAATGGCCTGAAGTGAGGTGATCTTTTTACCTTAAGTTATTACTGGGGCTAGGTGATGATGTGATCCTTAAACCTCAATGAAATACTTAAGATAGAGACAAGGTCATCCTTAAACCTCAGAGAAATACTAGATATACAGGCGCAGTGATTCTTAGAGCTTCAGAGAAATACTAGATATACAGGCACAGTGATTCTTAGAGCTTCAGAGAAATACTAGATATACAGGCACAGTGATTCTTAGAGCTTCAGAGAAATACTAGATATACAGACGCAGTGATTCTAAGCTTCAGAGAAATACTAGATATACAGGCGCAGTGATTCTTAGAGCTTCAGAGAAATACTAGATATACAGGCGCAGTGATTCTTAGAGCTTCAGAGAAATACTAGATATACAGACGCAGTGATTCTTAGAGCTTCAGAGAAATACTAGATATACAGGCGCAGTGATTCTTGGAGCTTCAGAGAAATACTAGATATACAGGCACAGTGATTCTTAGAGCTTCAGAGAAATACTAGATATACAGACGCGGTGATTCTTAGAGCTTCAGAGAAATACTAGATATACAGGCGCAGTGATTCTTAGAGCTTCAGAGAAATACTAGATATACAGGCGCAGTGATTCTTAGAGCTTCAGAGAAATACTAGATATACAGACGCAGTGATTCTTAGAGCTTCAGAGAAATACTAGATATACAGGCGCAGTGATTCTTAGAGCTTCAGAGAAATACTAGATATACAGGTGCAGTGATTTTTGGAGCTTCAGAGAAATACTAGATATACAGGCGCAGTGATTCTTAGAGCTTCAGAGAAATACTAGATATACAGGCGCAGTGATTCTTAGAGCTTCAGAGAAATACTAGATATACAGGCGCAGTTATTCTTGGAGCTTCAGAGAAATACTAGATATACAGGCACAGTGATTCTTGGAGCTTCAGAGAAATACTAGATATACAGGCACAGTGATTCTTAGAGCTTCAGAGAAATACTAGATATACAGGCGCAGTGATTCTTAGAGCTTCAGAGAAATACTAGATATACAGGCGCAGTGATTCTTAGAGCTTCAGAGAAATACTAGATATACAGGCGCAGTGATTCTTAGAGCTTCAGAGAAATACTAGATATACAGACGCAGTGATTCTTGGAGCTTCAGAGAAATACTAGATATACAGGCGCAGTGATTATTGGAGCTTCAGAGAAATACTAGATATATACAGGCGCAGTGATTCTTAGAGCTTCAGAGAAATACTAGATATACAGGCGCAGTGATTCTTAGAGCTTCAGAGAAATACTAGATATACAGGCGCAGTGATTCTTAGAGCTTCAGAGAAATACTAGATATACAGGCACAGTGATTCTTAGAGCTTCAGAGAAATACTAGATATACAGGCGCAGTGATTCTTAGAGCTTCAGAGAAATACTAGATAAACAGGCGCAGTGATTCTTAGAGCTTCAGAGAAATACTAGATATACAGGCGCAGTGATTCTTAGAGCTTCAGAGAAATACTAGATATACAGGCGCAGTGATTTTTGGAGCTTCAGAGAAATACTAGATATACAGGCGCAGTGATTTTTGGAGCTTCAGAGAAATACTAGATATACAGGCACAGTGATTCTTGGAGCTTCAGAGAAATACTAGATATACAGGCGCAGTGATCCTTAGAGCTTCAGAGAAATACTAGATATACAGGCGCAGTGATCCTTAGAGCTTCAGAGAAATACTAGATATACAGACGCAGTGATTCTTAGAGCTTCAGAGAAATACTAGATATACAGGCACAGTGATTCTTAGAGCTTCAGAGAAATACTAGATATAGAGGTGAGGTCATTCTTATACACCAGATATATACCATCAGTAAGAGGAGATGGTAAACCTGTATTTTGTTGTTGCTATATTTCTCATGGTGGCCTGAATTTTTAATCCTAATCTTTCTCCAATTCTCCACTTAATATGGTTACAGCATGCATGCTATTTATGTGAGATAATCTGTCTTTGTTTCCAGTTGATAGGCGACCTGTAATTTGTGGCTTATCAATGTTTTATAAAGCAGATACATTGATTGTCTTAATTTGCTGTAATAAGTTTGAAATCATATTTTGTTTCTTCTGCATGCTTGCATGATTCTTGAAGATTTTAAAGCATTCATTGATTCATTCATTGATTCATTCTTTGATTCATTGAATCATTCATTGATTCATTCATTGATTCATTCTTTGATTCATTGATTCATTCATTGATTCATTGATTGATTGATTGATTGATTCTTTGATTCATTGATTCATTGATTCATTCTCAATCATTGATTCATTCTTTGATTCATTGATTCATTCATTGATTCATTCATTCATTGATTCATTCATTCATTCATTTATTCATTCATTCACTTTGCTTCTCAATACATTTATTTATCTTCTTTTTAAACAATTTATTTATCTTTATTTCATTGATGATATCATCAATATTTTATTAAATATTTTTTTCAGTAATTCTTTATTGCACACCATATGTATAATAAAGGAATTTCTTTGTATATATGTATGATAAGTGAGTAAATTTGTCCCAACCTTATCACATGAACCCTTGAACAGATTTAGTTCATCATAGCACAGTATCCTGATCATGTTCCAGTGTTCATTGGACCAGGTTAAAAGGTCAAAGGTCACGCTTGATCACTTTTGTATTAATAAGTTTGTGTATAAAAGTGCCATTATTCACAGAACTAGCATGCATGTAATTCATTTTCATCCCATGGATGTAATTCATTTTCACTCCATGGATGTAATTCATTTTCACGCCATGCATGTAATTCATTTTCATGCCATGCATGTAATTCATTTTCACGCCATGTAATTCATTTTCATGCCATGCATGTAATTCATTTTCATGCCATGTAATTCATTTTCACACCATACATGTAATTCATTGTCACACCATACATGTAATTCATTTTCACACCATACATGTAATTCATTTTCACACCATACATGTAATTCATTGTCACACCATACAGTGTAGTATCATACCACCTATTTCTATAAACATGATTTTAAAGGTTATACTTGTACCTCATATCTCGGGAACCAATCAACACAATTAGCTCATAATTCAATTAGCTCATAATTCATACCATATATTATTTAATAATTAAATGTTTATTAGATTGTATTTATTGTAAGTATAAATGCAATCTGGCTGGCACAATAGGATATTCATCTATCACCCAGATTGCATTTATATTGACAATAAATTGATCTTTATAGCATGTCATTAAGGTCACTTGATATGCTTAACTTTGGTATGACCTCTTATGACCTTTACTTAACTTTGGTTTAACCTTTGCTGTCCTTTACTAAACTTTGGTATGACCTCTGATGACCTTTACTAAACTTTGGATTGACCTTTACTGACCTTTATTTAACTTTGGTTTGACCTCTGCTGACCTTTACTAAACTTTGGATTGGCCCTTGCTGACCTTTACTTAACTTTGGTATGACCTCTGACCCTTTAGTACCTTTGAACTTGTACCAGGATCCCTCAGTCTACTAAACTGTTTGACCTGTGTTGAACTTTAGAGTGTTTGACCTGTGTTGACCTTTAGAGAGTCTGATACTAAGAAATAACTAAAATGCTACATTTGTTTTGATTATGACAGATCTTCTTAAGTTGTAAATCCAGGTCAACAGGAGCAGGCATCTGACAGTTTTTTTTACTGTACATGAAATTTTGTTGACAGATTTGACAACGTTGACAGACGTTTTCCTGGGAAAGTGTTCAGTATTATGAGGCTGTGTCACAGCTGAGTCTAGATTATCCTATTGATGTCCTTGAACCATGACCTTCACCTTGTTATTGTATTTTCAGGCCAATTCTAGCTTCTTGGTGCTGTCTACACAAAAGGATGTCGTAGAGCTTGACATTGGTCATCTACTAAATCCACCATCCTGGATGGAGGATGACAATGAGATGGACATAGAGTATATCAGAAAGTAGGTCACTGTCATCAGAAAGTAGGTCACTGTCATCAGATAAGGTTATTGCTGTGTTTCATGTCAGTTGATTTTTCAGTGGATAAAATAACATCAATAATGTAAGTAATTCATTAACTGTTGTGAACAAAATAGATCATATAGAAAGTGGGATCGTCTGGTATCTAAATACATATGTACAGGTGTTCCCAATAATTCAGCCTCTCGATAGGAAACACCTAAAATATCTCATCAACAGTACGCTTCATCCTGGATCTTTATATCCTTCACTTAGCCATTATTGTCAGAACTGAACTGGACTGTAACTGAATATTTGTTGAATACATGTATTATATATGTTTGATGCCTGATTAGGATATAATTACTAGCTAAGATGCTAAAACTTATGGTTACAGTCCCAATCCTTCCGAGGGAAGTACCACTGACTTTTTTGTGGTGCAAGCTCCGTCTGACAATCAGCAGAGTGGAATGACCTCAGGAATGTCCAGCCCCCAGACAGGGGCTTCAACCCCCACACATCCTGGATCTGGGGCCTACTCACAGACTGGCAGGGGTACTAATGTGGTAAGTCTCAGAATAGAACCTTATAGATGACTTGATTTTATTATACTATGATTTAAACCGTGCTTGAGTGTCTAACAGTAAAACTTGTCAAGTCATCACCGAAACTTGGTGTATTGATATATAAGGCCCTCTGTTAGATCTACAACACATTGTTCTTTGTAGTCTGTCAGTTACTGTATTAATAATTTAGTCTCATGAACAGTAAAACTTCATGTGTGATGTGACTTTTGTCATTGGACATTCATAGTAAATGTGTTATTATACTGGATATGTCTTACGATTTTACTGAAGGACTTCAAATTTCCATCAAGTAAAAGATAAGATCATTCTCCCAGAACGTTGACAGCCAGGGACGATTCTCCACCAATATCCCATACTTTTGTTCTAACAAATATTTTCATATCTTGGTTATTTTTTTTTATTATTAGCTAATTGTTATTTTTGATTTTTTCGAATACTTTAATGAATTTTATTGTTATATTTGTATGTATGTGTATGTTTGTCTGTTTGAACACATCCCTGTTTTAATTAACAATGTAAAAAATGATTGACGTGTTGGTGATATCTCCAAATAATTACAAAATTAAAGATGTATCCTTCTAATATTTAAATCTTAATCAGAGCTACTTATCAATAGAATAATTAGCTGTGATTCAATCATAACCAAACCTTCTAAAGAGGCCAAATTGTGTTATGGGACAACATCTGAATTTTAGAATGAGTCCAAACTGGGAGAGTTAGCAAGTTTTAGAGAGAAAAAAACCCAAGAAACCGCAAAAACCAAAAATCAAGTAATTTGATTTTGATAATGCCAATTAGATTTGAGTAGACACTTATTTCCTTGTGAACGTTTTTTCCTAGATTAAACGTCATCTAAAGTTTGAGGTAAATTCTAGCACAGTGTTCTGGTGTGATTTCTGTGTGGTACTGTGTAGTCTTCTATCAAATCTTGTAACTTTAAAATCTGTCACTCTGATTTTACACTTCTGCTCAGATTCCAGATGTCTAGCCTTTCTTTTCTACTGATAACATGGTTTGATTTCATTATACACATAATTATTTCAATACGTGCCAAGGTCACCAGAATCTCGCCTTTCGATATATGTTCCTAGGTCACCAGAATCTGGCCTTTTGACATGTTCCAAGGTCACCAGAATCTAGCTTTTTAGCCCACCATCATCAGATGGTGGGCTATTCAAATCGCCCTGCGTCCGTGGTCCGTGGTCCGTCCGTCCCTCCGTCCCTCCGTCCGTCCGTCCGTCCGTCCGTCCATAAACAATTCTTGTTATCGCTAATCCTCAGAAAGTACTGAAGGGATCTTTCTCAAATTTCATATGTAGGTTCCCCTTTGTGCCTAGTTATGCATATTGCATTTTGGGACCGATCGGAAAACAACATGGCCGACAGGCAGCCATCTTGGATTTTGACTGTTGAAGTTTGTTATCGCTATTTCTGTGAAAGTACTGGAGGGATCTTTCTCAAATTTCATATGTAGGTTCCCTTTGGTGCCCAGTTATGCATATTGCATTTTGGGACTGATCGGAAAACAACATGGCCGACAGGCAACCATCTTGGATTTTGACAATTGAAGTTTGTTATCTCTATTTCTGAGAAAGTGCTGAAGGGATCTTCCTGAAATTTCATATCTAGGTTCCCCTTGGTGTCTAGTTATGCATATTGCATTTTGGGACCGATCGGAAAACAACATGGCCGACAGGCAGCCATCTTGGATTTTGACAATTGAAGTTTGTTATCGCTATTCCTGAGAAAGAACTGGAGGGATCTTTCTCAAATTTCATATGAAGGTTCCCCTTGGTGCCTAGTTATGCATATTGCGATTTGAGAGTTACTAATCGGAAAACAACATGGCCGACAGGCAGCCATCTTGGATTTTGACAGTTGAAGTTTGTTATCGCTATTTCTGAGAAAGTACTGAAGGGATCTTTCTCAAATTTCATATGAAGGTTCCCCTTGGTGCCTAGTTATGCATATTGCATTTTGAGACCAATCGGATAACAACATGGCAGACAGGCAGCCATCTTTGATTTTGACAATTGAAGTTTGTTATCACTATTTCTGGGAAAGCACTGAAGGGATCTTTCTCAAATTTCATATGGAGGTTCCCCTTGGTGCCTAGTTATGCATATTGCATTTTGAGACCAATCTGAAAACAACATGGCCGACAGGCAGCCATCTTGGATTTTGACAATTGAAGTTTGTTATCGCTATTTCTGAGAAAGTACTGAAGGGATCTTTCTCAAATTTCATATGTAGGTTCCCCTTGGTGCCTTGTTATGCATATTGCGATTTGAGACTAATCGGAAAACAACATGGCCGACAGGCAGCCATCTTGGATTTTGACAATTGAAGTTTGTTATCACTATTTCTGAGAAAGTACTGAATGGATCTTTCTCAAATTTCATATGTAGGTTTCCCTTGGTGCCTAGTTATGCATATTGCATTTTGAGACCAATTGGATAACAACATGGCAGACAGGCAGCCATCTTGGATTTTGACAATTGAAGTTTGTTATCACTATTTCTGAGAAAGCACTGAAGGGATCTTTCTCAAATTTTATATCTAGGTTCCCCTTGGTGCCTAGTTATGCATATTGCATTAGTTATGCATATTGCATTTTGAGACCAATCTGAAAACAACATGGCCGACAGGCAGCCATCTTGGATTTTGACAGTTGAAGTTTGTTATCGCTATTTCTAAGAAAGTACTGAAGGGATCTTTCTCAAATTTCATAAGTAGGTTCCCCTTGTTGATATGTTCCAAGGTCACCAGAATCTAGCTTTATGATATGTTCCAAGGTCACCAGAATCCGGCCTTTTGATATGTTCCAAGGTCACCAGAATCTGGCCTTTTGATATATTCCAAGGTCACCAGAATCTGGCCTTTTGAATTGTTCCAAGGTCACCAGAATCTGACCTTTTGATACTTTCCAAGGTCACCAGAATCTGACCTTTTGATACATTCCATGGTCACCAGAATCTGTCCTTTTGATATGTTCCAAGGTCACCAGAATCTGACCTTATGATATGTTCCAAGGTCACCAGAATCTTACCTTTTGATATGTTCCAAGGTCACCAGAATCTGGCCTTTTGATATGTTTCAAGGTCACCAGAATCTGACCTTTTGATACGTTCTAAGGTCACCAGAATCTGGCCTTTCGATACGTTCCAAGGTCACCAGAATCACCAGAATCTGGCCTTTTGATACCTTCCAAGGTCACCAGAACCTAGCCTTTTGATATGTTCCAAGGTCACCAGAATCTGGCCTTTTGATATGTTCCAAGGTCACCAAAATCACCAGAATCTGGCCTTTTGATATGTTACAAGGTCACCAGAATTTGACTTTTTGATATGTTCCAAGGTCACCAAAATCACCAGAATCTGGCCTTTAGATATGTTCCAAGGTCACCAGAATCTGGCCTTGTGCTTGGTGTACTAGCATCTGGACAAGGAGAAAGTTTGAATTAATTAGTAAACATTAGTTAATGGAGTAAAATGTAGACCTGTCAACAGATTACCTGGCCCAAAGGGACATAATGAGCTTGTCTTGTGGTGGAATCTGTTTCGAGTCCATTTTGCTTTTCGGGATGAAGCTCGGGATCCGAATTCAAAGTCACAGCTACAAGTATGGAACAATAACTTCTTCTTTAACAGAGAGGTCTTCAATCATGATATTTCACCAGTAGGTTCCTGGGATGAAGAAAACAAAGTTTGCAAAAAATAAATGACCTCCACTAGCTCATATGCAAGGTCACAGAGGTCAGCCATGCTGAACCATTCTAAGTATTCCAGTTGATATCTTGATCCATATCTTTCTTAAATATCACAAAATATGTTGTTTTGAAAAACATCCCCCCCCCCCCCCCCCCCCCCCCCCTTTCAAAAAAAAAAGAGAAAGAAAAGGAACAGAAAAGCTTGTCTTCCTTTCATGATGGAAACAATCCAGAATCAAACAGTTTTCACCTGATAAGTGATGCAGACCTATTGGGCCTCTTGTTACATCTCTTCATTAATTGTTATATCCTTAAGCACCAGATCTACTTTACACTCTAAATCTTTGTATTTTATGATTTATAATCTCTATTGTCATAACAATGCTTTTCAGGGTTACAGTAGTTTACAATGTAGCTGTTCATGTTCTGTTAACATTTCCAATTAGATATCTCATGAACCTTTTGACAGATTTAGTTCATATTCACACCATAACATCACACTATCAGAGGCTACACTTGTTTAGGTGGTCATCAGTCTTGTCAAAAGGTCAAAGGTCACACTTGAACATTTTAAAAAAAAATAAAAAACCTAAATGTGTACAAAATATCTCTTTAACCTCTTGAGAGATTTAGTCCATGAGTACGAAGATTTACTTTATTGATGAGGGGGTGGGGGTATATCTATTTGATGAGGGGGTGGGGGTATATCTTTGATGAGGTGGTAGGGTATATCTATTTGATGAGGGGGTGGGGGTATATCTCTGATGAGGGGGTGGGGGTATATCTATTTGATGTGGGGGTGGGGGTATATCTATTTGATGAGGGGGTGGGGGTATATCTTTGATGAGGGGGTGGGGGTATATCTATGTGACCCCTGGACAGATTTAGGATCAGTGGATTTTGTGTTGACCATTTGGAAGATTAGTTGATTTGGATTGGTTTTGTATATACCTCAGAACTTACCTATTTTTCTGTATCAGAATGACACAGTGTGACAGTAATGTATTTTCTTCCTCGTCTTAAGTTTACCTGTGATATCATTGCTGTAATTTTATTATGGTGTATTTCTAACCCAATTTTTGCCTAACTGTTCTCTCCCTGTAAACTGATTTACATAAACATAGTGTGAGTTTATCATAACCACAAAAACCAGAGGAAATCCTCTGCCATATAATGTTTAATTTCTACTAATTTAACATATACATGTCTCTTGCCATTCAGTATTACATTTTTTTTCACTACATTTAAACCAGTCATTACAATAAAAATATATTTTGATGTTTTTGTAAACCTCAAAGTAAAACAATTTTGCAATTTTTCATACTATATAAGTTATTATTATTCACATCACATTTGAAGTAATTTGTAAAGTTTTAGATTTTTGCTATTGATATAAAATTAAATTAAATATTTTAACTATGATCTTAAAAGTTTGATACTTTAAATGTGATCTTGGGGTGGATTTTCTAGAAACCAAAAATTAAAACAAAAGAGGTAAGTAGATAAAGGAGTGTTAGTGTGCCTATATAATATAACAAAGCCTATTATGATAATTAATACATTAATCTTATTATTATTCACTCTCTCGAAAATATCTCAACATACTTGTCGTTGTCTCTCAAACATATTAAAAAACAAACAATTCAGGTGGTTGAAGAAGAAATCTTTTTTTTTTTTTTCTTTTTTTGTATTTGTATCAAAAAATTTGGTGGTGGATTCATCTTTGTTTAATCTCACCTGACCAAATGTGATAGTGAGTGTTCAGATTAAAGATGCTTTGCCCATTGGATATGTTTTCACAGTTTGTTGTGGTGCTTCACCTGAATATTAAATTATCACCCCTTCTTTCAATATACATTTTATGATTTTACTAAATACCAATATATACCTAATTTGAAGCAGTTATCATTTACTAGATATTATAAATATCATGATATGAATGGTTATAATATTCAAAATTCGAATGTGAATTCAAAATTCACTTTTCAGATATGAAATGAAAAAAAAAGGTCTTCTTAAACTTTTGAATTAAATTTTCATATTACGAATAACACAAAAATATGACATCAATCTTCTGACTCCAAAATCTAATGCAAACATTCACTCCTTCAAAGTAAAATCCAAAAGACAACCTACTGAACTCCATAGAATTGAACAATCACTGTGAACTCTTGAACAAAGGGCCTTTTGATACTTTGATTATAGAGATTGCTAAGTCAGCTTTTCTATTCTTTGTCTCTATGATTCAAACAGACAACAGTTAAAGTTTTAATTCTTTTTTTTTTTTCAATTTTCTTTCTGTGTTGTCTCAGTTTACTTACTGATTATGAAATACTCTTCTGTTTCTTTATATTGTGGACTGTAATTTTGTTCATTAGATTTTTTTGTTTGTTTTTTTGCTTGATTAAGCATTTTAAACATGTTTTATGACTTACATTCTAACTTGCATTCTAATTTATGAACAGTATTATTTCCATTTGATTTTAGATAAGTAATAAATACTTTGAATTCAGGATTTTCTGTGTTTGAGGTAATAAGACATTGGTTCGTCCCACATGTGACGTTATGGAAAGTCAGCCAAACGTCCATAATTTACAACTCGCAGTAGAATTTGAAAATAGATTTAAACAAGATTGTTTTTCAGTGAAAGGTGCGAACAGTTTTTGCATGCTTATTTTGTTAATTTTGTGATTGGAATTCTTAAAATATTATTTTAAAGAAATAGACCGTACGTCTGTAGCTAAGGAACTAAATTCCTTGGTGCCTGTTAAACCAATCACATTAGTTTGTGATATTGGGTACGGATTATTGATGTGAATTTCTCAGTTGATATTAATTATTTATCCAGTAATAGTATATTTATATATATGATTTAAACATCCTGTAAGAATTTTAAATTTCAGGTTTGACTTCTTTTATTGACAAGATAATAACATATTAAATCATGCTATAAGGGTGCGTAGTTCATGCTGTGTGTATAAGAAGTGAATTATTTATTCTTTGAAATTTGTATGGTAGATTTGGTGAGCTAATTGATGAATAAAAAAACAAGACATGGACCATATAACTAAATTCAAAAGTGAACCAAGATTGCTCTAGTTTGGAATTTAGATAATTGGGAGGAGTATATAGTAACGACATGATGAATTACCATGTTTTCATTCTCTGAGAATTTTTGGTTCCTTGGTCTCTATCATGTGTGTATTATTTTACTGACAGTATACTGTAAACTTACTGTCAACATGAGCTTTGTGTTGGACCCTGTACACTGACAGTATACTGTAAACTTACTGTCAACATGAGCTGTATGTTGGACTGTGTACACTGACAGTATACTGTAAACTTGCTGTCAACATGAGCTATATGTTGGACCCTGTACACTGACAGTATACTGTAAACTTACTGTCAACATGAGCTTTATGTTGGACTCTGTACACTGACAGTATACTGTAAACTTACTGCCAACATGAGCTTTATGTTGGACCCTGTACACTGACAGTATACTGTAAACTTACTGTCAACATGAGCTTAATGTTGGACCCTGTACACTGACAGTATACTGTAAACTTACTGTCAACATGAGCTTTATGTTGGACCCTGTACACTGACAGTATATTGTAAACTTGCTGTCAACATGAGCTTTATGTTGGACCCTGTACACTGACAGTATACTGTAAACTTACTGTCAACATGAGCTTTATGTTGGACCCTGTACACTGACAGTATACTGTAAACTTACTGTCAACATGAGCTTTATGTTTGACTGTGTACACTGACAGTATACTATAAACTTACTGTCAACATGAGCTTTATGTTGGACCCTGTACACTGACAGTATACTATAAACTTACTGTCAACATGAGCTTTATGTTGGACCCTGTACACTGACAGTATACTGTAAACTTACTGTCAACATGAGCTTTATGTTGGACCCTGTACACTGACAGTATACTATAAACTTACTGTCAACATGAGCTTTATGTTGGACCCTGTACACTGACAGTATACTGTTAACTTACTGTCAACATGAGCTTTATGTTGGACCCTGTACACTGACAGTATACTGTAAACTTACTGTCAACATGAGCTTTATTTTGGACCCTGTACACTGACAATATACTGTAAACTTACTGTCAACATGAGCTTTATGTTGGACCCTGTACACTGACAGTATACTGTAAACTTACTGTCAACATGAGCTTTATGTTGGACCCTGTACACTGACTGTATACTGTAAACATACTGTCAACATGAGCTATATGTTGGACTCAGCTGCCGTGACTTATGTTGTGTACTGGTGTAGGTTTTCAGTGACCACATTTACTCCACACGGACCTTATACAGCCGCTTACCTCTATAATATACGCCTGAGTGCATTGTGCTGAATGTATGCTGCCTGTAATGGACTCTACCTTCTCTATGCTGATACTGTACTGTCTGAGCCACTCTCTATGCAGATACTGTACTGTCTGAGTCACTCTATACTGATACTGTACTGTCTGAGCCACTCTCTATGCTGATACTGTACTGTCTGAGTCACTCTATACTGATACTGTACTGTCTGAGCCACTCTCTATGCTGATACTGTACTGTCTGAGTCACTCTATACTGTTACTGTACTGTCTGAGCCACTCTCTATGCTGATACTATACTGTACACTGAGTCACTCTCTGTGCTGGTACTGTTCTGAGTTACTATCCATGCTGCCTGACAAAATGTTCATGCTGACATCATACTGATTGCATACTGCTTGCTCTGACCTGTACTTCTTGGACTAAGCTGATACAATACTGTCTGACGTTGTATATTCCTGACTCTATTTGTACTTTTTATACTGCTTGCACTGACCTGTACTTCACTGACTACAAACAAGATGTACAGATATAATGTACTTTTTATGTACTGCCTGATCTGTGTTTACTGCCTGACCTATGCTTTTGCTGATATTGTACTTATTACACATATTTGACTACGCTGACACTACTGATTGAATATTGCTCGGTATTGTACTGCTATTTTTGACCTGTACTTCCCCTACTATGCTGACACCATACTGATTGTATACTGCCTGACTTGTGTTTATGCTGATATTGTACTGCCTGTACTGCTATGACTACACTGACACTATACTGATTGTATACTGCCTGACTTGTGTTTATGCTGATATTGTACTGCCTGTACTGCTATGACTACACTGACACTATACTGATTGTATACTTCCCAACTTGTGTTTATGCTGAAGTTGTACTGCTATGACTACTCTGACACTATACTGATTGTATACTGCCTGACTTGTGTTTATGCTGATATTGTACTGCCTGTACTACTGTGACTATGCTGACACTATACTGATTGTACACTCCTGCCTCTACTGATGTGTTTTTTTCTGTGTGGGGTGTGTCAGGGTAAAGGAATTCACATCCCTGGCATCACAAACCCCCAGTTTTCTCAGCACGTTCTGGACCGGAGTCGTCGTCTTCTCAGATTGGTATGTTTTTCTACAAGATCTGCCCTGGTCATGTGACTAAGCACGCTGTTTGTAAAATCAGATGACAGTGTTCGGACCGGTGTAAGCTAGAGAACGTGGTTACATGATTAGATACAGAATGACAAGAATGATACAACACACAGTCTGATAATGTGTGAAATTGGATCGAAATCAGTTTTCACTTGGGTATAATCTGAGATTACTGATGGAAATTCCTAATTTGATTGGATCAAGTTGAAGATTAATCTTAGCTAGGTGTTTAATTATACAACTTAAAACTCATGAAAGGTAGAGGAAGGTCATGATCAGTTAGGTGTTTAATCTCATGAAATCGGAAATGATGCCTGTTACTAAATGAAGGTTGAGAGAAGTGTCCAGTTGTTTTGAAGTTAGAGGTAAATCAGATGTCCACATGGATATAGTTTTAACCAAGAGGAATAGTGTACCAGTAAGAAGAATTAATTTGAGAATAATGAAAAGTCAATCTACAGGTTTGACCTATTGATAAATGAAGTTTGAACTAGTTGGTTTAGATGAGGTGTCTATATATAGTTTGGTTTAGATGAGGTATCTATATATAGTTTGTTGTAGATGAGGTGTCTATATATAGTTTGGTGTAGATGAGGTATCTATATATAGTTTGGTGTAGATGAGGTGTCTATATATAGTTTGGTGTAGATGAGGTGTCTATATATAGTTTGATGTAGATGAAATGTCTATATATAGTTTGGTGTAGATGAGGTGTCTATATATAGTTTGTTGTAGATGAAATGTCTATATATAGTTTGATGTAGATGAAATGTCTATATATAGTTTGGTGTAGATGAGGTATCTATATATAGTTTGTTGTAGATGAAATGTCTATATATAGTTTGATGTAGATGAGGTGTCTATATATAGTTTGGTGTAGGTGAGGTATCTTTATATAGTTTGGTGTAGATGAGGTGTTTATATATAGTTTGGTGTAGATGAAGTATCTATATATAGTTTGGTGTAGATGAGGTGTCTATATATAGTTTGGTGTAGATGAGGTGTCTATATATAGTTTGGTGTAGATGAGGTAAGATATATATATAGTTTGGTGTAGATGAAGTATCTATATATAGTTTGGTGTAGATGAGGTAAGATATATATATAGTTTGGTATAGATGAGGTGTCTATATATAGTTTGGTGTAGGTGAGGTATCTATATATAGTTTGGTGTAGGTGAGGTCTATATATAGTTTTGTGTAGATGAGGTGTCTATATATAATTTGGTAAAGATGAGGTGTCTATATATAGTTTGGTGTAGATGAGATGTCTATATATAGTTTTGTGTAGATGAGGTGTCTATATATAATTTGGTAAAGATGAGGTGTCTATATATAGTTTGGTGTAGATGAGATGTCTATATATAGTTTTGTGTAGATGAGGTGTCTATATATAATTTGGTATAGATGAGGTGTCTATATATAGTTTGGTGTAGATGAAATGTCTATATATAGTTTGGTGTAGATGAAATGTCTATATATAGTTTGGTGTAGATGAGGTGTCTATATATAGTTTGGTGTAGATGAGGTGTCTATATATAGTTTGGTGTAGGTGGGGTGTCTATATATAGTTTGGTGAAGAGAATGTTTTTGTATGAATGAGTTTGAGCTGGAGTATTCAGGTAGATAGGTTTTTCATTAAGTGGTGTCTCCAGTGTCAGTAAGATGAAGTAGTAGTTGATGAAGAGGATCTAGGATTTGGAGGAATAGTTAGACGGGGTTTATGGTAAGATGTAGTGTCCAGTTAGACAAACAGCTGTGTGAGTGACCAGGGCTGACCGGTGATATTGTAGCCTTGTGTAACACCATATCCTGATTGCTATAAGTGATTGCCCTCTTTGTTGTCTGTGAGCTACTCTTTATTTATTTATATTTTTTTGCATATTCAAGGATTTTCACCAACAGTTGAATACACCTATTATAAGAATTTTTATGTTTCTTGTTTTTATTTTTATTTTTCTCCTGGGTAATTTTGTGGGTCCTATACGGTAACGGATATGATCAAAGTCTATATAAGTTATAAAGTAATTATATATTCATTGCAACGTTTTCATGTAGAACAAAAATCCAATATGGCTGCCATGAAGCCATACCTTCAAATTGATAAACAGCTATAACTTAATTTTACAGCTTATATGGAGTTATGTTATTTGTAGAAAATCTTTCAGCTAACATTTCCCCATAATTTCTCGATTGTAACAAATACGGGTCAAGTAAAAATCCTCATCAACCGGACTTTTTTTTTTTTTTTTTTTTTTTAAATATATTTGAGATTTGAAATAACATTATAATTTGGATGGATGACTGTCAAATATACTTAATTGTGTGTAATGTAGATGAAAATCCCTTCAGATTTTATGTTTTGTATTTCTAGTTTGTTATTGTGCTTGTTTTATTGTTTTAGAATGTAAATTTAAGTTTAAAACGGGATGTCTGAGGTGACCAGAATAGATTTTTGTAAGATTTGGTGAAAACAACTGTAAGTGCGTGGTCAATAGATAATTGACCATCATTCTAATTTTAAAAAATCACAAATTTTGATGATCTACAATTTTGGTAAAACCTTTAAAAATGATCAAATTGTGGTTCAGACATAAAACTGGTACTATTAAGTTTCTGTACACTAGCAGGCCCATGGGGCCCTTTGTTTTATTTGTTTTTTCTGGGATTACTTCTATATCGGGTTGTGTTCATTCACCTCAAACATCCTTAGATATTATTTATTGATGTTTTCTGGGCATAATTGTTGTTTTGTGTACTTTTAATATGTATTGTTTACACATTATTTTTACATATTAGAAATATTTTTATTTCCTTTTATAATTTTTTTTTTTTTTTTTTTATTAATAACTGCATTGTGGATTATTTACTTGATTTTTTATGAATGCTTGTTTTGTTGACCGTTGTTGAGCCTTGTACAAACTATGCACTGCTTCATGTTAAACAATCATTAAAGATTAATTTTGGCTGCATCCAACAGATTGAGGTTTGACCAATGAAATAAGTATGATAGAGGGGAGATAACTCCAAGTTAACAAAAAATGGAATTCTTTGTGATATTACTGATGCTTATACAAATTTTCAAGTTTACGTAAAACAGGATTTAAAATTATTAAGGGCCCAACATCAAAGATGCCGGTGCCCTAGAGGGATCAGGTTGCTCTTCTGTTTCATTTTCTTTTGTGCAATATTCAATGGATGATTTCAGCCCCCCCATGGTCCAAAGCATACGTATGTCATGGCGCACCTTTCATTGTCTGTCATCTGTCATTGTCGACATGCTTGACTGAGCCCAACTGGGGAATCATGCACCAAAATCCTGTATCTTCTGTAGAAATGAAAGGAATGAATTTATGATGAATTTATGATGAAGTTAAGAATGTGCAAGAGTAATTAATTTTTTTTTTTATATAAAACTAGTATATAAAAAATCTGAATGTTGCAATGGTAAATTATTTGATATTTAACCTGGTGAGCGGACAACAGGGCGGAATGGAGAGAGTGTCTATCTTATATTTATAAATTATTAAACATAAATTTATTTTATTTCAGCACGTACATGTAGACTTACATATTTACACTTTTGTTTATTATCAATGATGAAAGAATTATACATTTTTTTCATCTTGTATGATAATGACTGTTTTAGCTGTGGACCTGCGTTGATATTGTTTTTGGAATGTTTTGATTTGAAGATTCCTGATCCATAGTGTTGTCGGATTGTTGTGTGTTTTCCTCTGATTTTACAGTACTACATCAGTAGTATGCAATGCTCACACAAATGTATTGTTTTTTGCTTAGAAACATTGTGATGTATTGTTTTATTTCTGTATCTGAATCCATTTTATTTTAAGTGATGGATCATTCAATAATAGTTTCATCATACTTATTACATCATAATAATTTAAAGAAAATAAGAAAGTTTTTTGTTTCTGAATGGAAAATTTTGATATAATTAGGTAAATCTGAAAAAAATGCATTGTTTATTTTTATTCTTTATCTTTCTCTCTGCTTTATGATGTAGTCAACAGACTTGAGTGCTATACAAATTAATTAATTCGAGTATTGATATAATTTCATTAACTGATATTTTATAAAACCGGTGTTTTATATATTTGTATTGATGAAAATTGAAAGTATTTAAAAAATAGTTATTAAGGATGTATGCATGCTCTTACCAAATGACTTTACAATTTACAGTTGTTACGCCGACCAGTGTCCGGAGTTAGGCGAATAGGATCCCACCCAAATCTTCCCCACTGTAAGTCTGACTGCCTTATTTTGATATTAACTGTCAAATGCCTAACTGATGTGAGTTTTATAATGTTCAACACACCCCAGAATGAATAGTAACAATTTGTTAGGTTTAAATATGGAGGGACCTTCATATGCATGTTAGGGATAATATTAGTCATTTTTTCCCCATACACAAGTTCATTGGAGAATAAGACACATATTGATAAATTAACAAAAATACTATTTACAGAATTAAGTACTTTTATTGGAAACTAGATTTCAACAAATCCAATGACATCCGATAATTGATATTTTTGCATGTCATTATTGAATAAAAGGATTTTAAAAATTACCAGGACTTGTTGAACCTTAACCATACTGTCAGTGTTATTGCCTAACTGTTGTATGCATTACCTACCTTTTAACCTGCTTGCTTTCCATTTGACAGACCTGACTGGAGGATCCGATGGGAGCGTCAGACTCTATGAATGGGGCCACGTTCAGCCTCTGGCCATGCTTAGACAACCAGGCGTGTTTCCTAAAGTCACCAAAGTTCTGTTTAGTTCCCAAGGAAACAAGGTAACCACGGAAACAGTCTATTTCTTACGAAACAAAAGTCACAGGAATGTGTGTTTTAGCAAATGGCTACGATATCGGAAAAGGGCTCTAGGCCAGCACATACAGACTTATAGTTGTGTACAGTTCAGCACATTTTAAGACCTCACAACTAGAAATTTTAAAGATAAGATTAAGATTACAGATAGAATTTAACATATTGTGAGTTGATTGTGGAGGGGAAAAAATAATCATCAAGAGGGTTCGACTCTTCAGTGTTATCAGGATATTTTCTGGTGAAGGGGCAAGTTAAACTTGTTTTAATGTTGTCTGTTTCAGTGCTGTGTCAGTGATACGGAGGGAGATATCTGTCTGTGGCAAGTTGGACTTGGCAGCAACTTCAACAAACCCATCATGGTAACACAAAGGCTTTCTTACTTGATAAAACAAGTTGTACTCTTACATAAATTGTTCTCCGGACATGAACAAAATTTGATATATCTCTTGTGGTCTTTTAGAAGAGAAATTCATTGTGATGAACTCAATCCTGATGGAATATATGTCGTTGTCCTACATCCCATTTATATTTACAGAAACTCAAATGTCACAACAAGACAACCAGTGACTTTGCGTTCGTGGGGTCGTCCAGTCTGATTGCCACGGCCGGCCATTCCTCGGAGAGTCGTAACGTATGTTTGTGGGATACATTACTACCCCAGCGGAGTGCCTGTGTACATGGTAAGTACGCCGGCCACGTACGGTCTGTCCGTTTCCTATGACACTACTTATCTTGATTTACTTATGTGTGTCTTGTCAATCAAGCTTTGACATTGGAGTACATTTTGTAGATATAAAATCTAAAATTGTAACTGTATTCTACTCTGAATGATTTAGTGAGTAGAGAGTATTGATAACAGTGTTCTGGTTATAATAGTTCTGTTAATAGAGAACCTGAGGAAATCTCCGGGGTTTGTAATACCCCCAGTTTGAAATGAAACATCAATGTCTAGCAGTAAAATTTTGACATGGCTTGGATTTTGTATTTTAGCTTCACTTCTTTTAATATGGAAATATTCACATTTCACAAACATATTCTACTATATCGAATAGAGAAATTTTTACTGAATTTTCCATCGGATTTTAACTTTGATATTTACAGCATTTACCTGTCATGAACATGGCTGTCCTGCTGTTGTGTATGCTCCACACCACCAGCTCCTGATTAGTGGAGGACGGAAGGGAGAAATATGTATCCTTTAGAACGTAGAACTTAGTAAGGTCTATAAAGAGGTACTAGAACAATGAGATCTTCACCAGACTTCATAAATCATTTATGAGGTCACAGTAGTGACTTTCCTCAATTCTCATTGGCTAAAACATAAAGTGGAGGTCAGTATTTTGAGTTATTTCTATTTATAGAAACTTATACGTTTATGATGTCCTAATCATGGTGACCTCACAATCCCCCGGTGTAAATTTCAAGGTAGTCAAGGTAAATATATTGTGATTCCACCCTTTGGTAAATAAGTTCTATATCTAATATAAAAGTTGAGGAACTTGGTCAATATGGTTCTATACTGATCTGGCAGAATCTAAATTATTTACCTGGATCTTCACTATATATAGATCGGTGCTTAATTCTACCAGGTCAGAAAAACTCCATATTGACCTCACCAAATGTCCATAATTGGTAGAGAACCTATCTGTAATGCAATATTTATGATGTTGACACGCATATTAATTACATTGTGGTACGGGCTGGTTAGGATAAAAACAAGTGCACTAATATGTAAAAAGAATCCTTGACTGGAGTCCAGGTATATTTGATATCCGACAGAGACAGATACGCCACACCTTCCAAGCACATGAGTCTGCAATTCGCTGCCTGGCTATGGACCCTGAGGAAGAGTACTTTGTAACTGGGTCATCGGAGGGAGATATTAAGGTACGGAGAATTGTAATTTGTCTGTGTATCCACTCATGTAGACCCTCAACCAAACTCTACCTGTCTAGCATCGTATCCACTCATGTAGACCCTCAACCAGACTCTACCTGTCTGGCATCGTATCCACTCACGTAGACCCTCAAGCAAACTGTACCTGTCTGGCATCATATCCACTCACGTAGACCCTCAACAAGTCACTACCTGTGTGGCATCGTATCCACTCATGTAGACCCTCAACAAGTCACTACCTGTCTGGCATCGTATCCACTCATGTAGACCCTCAACAGACTCTACCTGTCTGGCATCGTATCCACTCATGTAGACCCTCAACCAGACTCTACCTGTCTGGCATCGTATCCACTCCCGTAGACCCTCAACCAGACTCTACCTGTCTGGCATCGTATCCACTCCCGTAGACCCTCAACCAAACTCTACCTGTCTGGCATCGTATCCACTCCCGTAGACCCTCAACCAAACAACCTGTGTGGCATCGTATCCACTCCCGTAGACCCTCAACCAAACTCTACCTGTCTGACATCGTATCCACTCCCGTAGACCCTCAACCAAACAACCTGTGTGGCATCGTATCCACTCACGTAGACCCTCAACCAAACTCTACCTACATACGTATCTTTTTGTTAGTCTTTATAGATTTCAAAGGTATTTCAAAAGAGGAAATATAGGTAATATTCATATCTTTTTAACAGCTATATATATGCTTAATCATATATTCATAGCTTTTTAACAGATCTATATTTGCTTAATCATTTTTTTCTGTCTTCAACAAATTTTTTGTGATGAATAAACAGAACAAAAGTTGTGTTTTTGTTTCAGAATTTATTTGATTTGTACCTTGTACAGTACATTCAGGATGCAATTCTTTGACATATTTCTGCCATTTATTTGTCTTTCAGTGAAAGAGGCATTAATACATCTTGTTTTTGTATGCTAGGTTTGGGGCTTGGACGTTCACCAGATGGTCGTGGGCTTCCCAGGAGAACACAGTAAAAACACGTTTTTCCGAAACATGGGCGCTGCTTCCGGTGTAACTCAAGTCTCCATCGGCTCAACCCATCACCTGTTCTCCTGTGGTGTGGACGGATCAATGAAATTCCGGGCTTTACCAGAACGCGAGACGATCGTGAGATACTGGTCTGCAACGTAGTAGTGATGTTAAACTGATTCCACTGCTACGGTAGTTACATATCTGACTCTAGCGTCACGGAGATGTATGTTGTCATGGAGACGGTAGAATAGCTAGCCACAATGCTATGTGAATAGAAATGGGTCTGAGAAAGGTCTGCACTGGATATTTACCAAAAATGAAAATGTCTTTTTTCCGTGTTCCATTGTGTAATATTACATGTGCTTGAAGAGGCTTTCAACTTTTTGACTTGTTACCATGCTAGCTTGGTTTCATTTTGTTAAATCCAGAAAGGAGAATGATTTTTATTTTGTTTTGACTGATGCTCAAATGATACATTTTTCTATATATCTGGTATAGAATTTGTTTTCTTAGTCAGAGAATTGGATTGGCATTTTAATTATTGTTGATGAAGCAATATCAAACAACAAGTAACCAGTCTGTACTGTTGCTAATAGGAACAAGAAATTTTAATGTATAACATCTCGGAACTTTGATGTATGATGTAGAAATTGTGTGAAGGTAGATCATCGCCCACAGGTCTGGAGAGAAACCGCCTAATAGGTGGAAGAACTGGGTCTCCCCAGAGCTTTAAAACTGCTAATAGGTGGAAGAACTGGAGAGAAACCGCTAATAGGTGGAAGAACTGGGGAAAAACCGCTAATAGGTGGAAGAACTGGGGAGAAACTGGTAATAGATGGAAGAACAGGGGAAAAACCACACATACCAAAAACAGTTGTTCTCCCTAAACCACATGTAACCAAGAACAACTGTAGAAAGGTATTAGTTGTGTGAAGAAACCAGCAGAGCCCTCGAGAGATCCATAGCTTGAACCGTAACAAGATTCATCTTAAATGTTGATGTAAGAATACACCACCATCATATTAGTAATTTTGTGAGACGTACATATAATGTACAATTGTGGCAGAAAAAGTCTCTTTCCTGACAGAACTTTACATACCTGTAAAAATGATATCAAGTTCAGATTACCTTTATGCTGTAAAGTGATAATTTTGTTGACCAGGTTTTATTTTTCAGCAAAATCTGAACTGTGATAAACAGATTCTGTGATAAATGGGAAAGCTGCAGTTTGTTTAGCTGGGAAGGGTTAATGTTGGATCTGTTACAGATGGGGATATACTGGAATCAGTCTGTCTGTCTGTCCATCCGTCTGTCAACACAATTGTGTACCACCTACTCCTCCCGACAGTGGGATTGTACAACAGATTTCAACAAAACTCAAATTTTGTTGCCATGGTAACTGGTCATTATACACAGATTTTGTGTAATGGCCAATATCAGTCATTAGGTCAAATTTATTCAAACCTAATCAAGTGGTGTAACTTATTAACACCTATTACTTAATTAGACATCATGTGATTTTACAGAACTTGTTACTATGGAAATATAACGGAGGCTTCTGATTGGTCAAAATTTAGATATTGTCTCATTAGGCTTCAGACTTGATACAGATATAAGTGTTTTGAGGAATAGCAAATACAATGGTGCTATTTTTCCAAAACAAAAGATGTCATTTGGTTGCCATGGTTACAAAATTAATGAGGGTTATGGGGTGTATTAGTCAGCCATATTGGCTTACATTTCTATTGTTGGATAAGTTACAGACAGAAGTATCCTTTTTGCTTCTTACCCAGTAAGTAAGGGGAGCAAGCAACAGGACATCAAATGGTTCAATATTAGTTTTTGAGAAATTTAGTTAATATATATATTATAATTCAATTTGTTTTGTTTTTTAAGTGAGGAGTGAGTATTAAGTTTGGATGTAAGTGATCTTGTTTGATGTTGGTTGATTGCTTGTACACTTTGTTTATATATAGTTTTGATGGAATCCGAAAATGATGTTGATATTACCTAGGTATTGTACACGGTACAAGTTTATTGTGGATGTTGTTAGTCACGACGGGAGAATGTGTGTGAAAGTTTGGAGATAAAAGATGAGGTGGAATCTAGTTGTGTAAATGCTGTTAAAATTAAAATCTTCTGTAAAATAGGAAGTGGGGATATATCAGAATGCTGACTATACGTCACTACTCATCTACCATTTTTTGCCCTTTATTCAAATTGCCCTGCGTCCGAGGTCCGTTATCCATTGCATGTCTGTAAATAAACAATCCTTGTTATTGCTATTTCTTGAGAAGTAATGGAAGGATATTTCTCAAACTTTATACGTGGGTTCCCCTTGGTCCCTACTTGTGCTCGTTTGATTTTGAGTCTGATTCTGAAAACAAGAGCTAACAGGCGGCCATCTTGGATTTTTGACAATTGAAGTTTATCGCTATTTCTTGAGAAGTGTGAGTTTTTTTCAAACTTTACAGTGATTTATTTCTTGACTCCTTAATGACTGATGTTTCTCTCGGCTCGTTAAATGTACGTCCATCAGGCCACTCCGGTTATGATTTAGAGAACTATATATTGTATATAAAATCAGTCCAACATCTTTGCATAGATAGCAGTTTTCAGGGTATGTTAACTTGTAATATTTTTCAGTAGAGCCAATACTGGGTGGTAGTAATCTGTTGTGGCTAGTATGTTTAACTCATAGCAAAAATACTGTTTCATCATGTACCAGAAACGTTTGTCTCCTAGCATGGCTATACATCAGATGACTATGACCTTGACCTTATGGTTGATATAATTGGCTGTGAAGACACGTGTACTTACTGCTTACTTGTGTAAATACCTAACGTATCTTCATGGTATTGTGTATTTGAGGCTAATGATGAATATTCATTACACTAGATTTTGAATGTGTTGGAAATCCAATAGATGGTCTGCAGTCACATTGTTTACATTGTAATGTTATATATGGAACTATTGGAGTAGTAGCTAGGTTTCATTGAATATTTAGCTATCAAATATTTATGTGTATCAATTCAATATAATTGAAACTTTAAAAGTTTATTTATAAAATTATATCGAGGGAACAATTTAGCTGTTAATTCCAATAAAGATTGGTAAGATGTGAAAATGAACTTTATTACTGACCTATTTATACATTTTGACTACTAATTATAATATCATATATATGTAAGGGGGTCATGTTCATTAATATGTAATGGGGTCATGTTCATGAATATGTAATGGATTCATGAATATGTAAAGGGGTCATGTTCATGAATATGTAATGGCTTCATGAATATGTAAAGGGGTCATGTTCATAAATATGTAATGGGGTCATGACCCAATTAAATGTAAACTGGTCATTATATACGTGTCGTGTAGTCATATCTCCTGTTTTTTTTTCCTGGATTACTCTTTATTAGTTTAAGTGATGTTTGTGAGATAAGGATGATGCCAGGGTGATCTCCCCTTAATTATCTCATTGTTTTATACATTTGTAGGTCAGTACCATGAAAATAATTTACGAAGTATATACAGAAGGGTTTTTTTGTAGTTAAAAAATAATTACAGTCAAACAATTGTGTATATCTGAGATTGCTCTTAATGGTTTGAATTTCTGATCAATTAATATGTTCATTGTACATTTGTATATAAGTTTTGCTATGATTACAAACTTGTCGATCATTTTAAATTTAGTATCTGTTTTTGAAAATTCACTGGTCATTGATAGTATGAATTTTTTTTAACATTTTCCCTTTTTATACCCGATTGCTTAATAGTCACTTTTCTGTTACCATGGCGATGGTTGTTATATGTACTCGAAATGAGTTTCCTAACATTCCCTCTAGTCTTACTGTCAAGGTCAGAGTCGTTTTTTTATTATATATCGGTCATGTTACAGTGAGGTTATTAACCATTTCAACATTAGTGTCAATTTTATCATTACCATGGTAACAAGTGTCGTTACCATGGTAACAAGTGTCATTTCATGTTGAGAGTCAAGTTCTTATTTTGGCAGATAAGGTCAAACATCCATTTTATACATTATTGACATTTTATTCCACATTGAGAAACTAATCCTGGCTGACAAAGGGGCCAGTTCATGTTTTTTTTTGTTTTTTTTTTAGATATGTTGTCTCAAATTCAAAGTTATTGTTTTGAATCGGACAACAAAACTTTTGCTGATTGCTGTAGAATATGTTGGGAAATTTTCCTAGTAACAGCTTCTACTAAACTCTGGTTACCATGACAACTGTCGACATGGTGATATCTTTAGAAAACACGTCACAAAAAGTCATTGCTTCCATCACCTCCCCGGGGATGGTCCTAAAGCTCAGACTTGTCAGTGTACTACGTACTCCAATACAACCTTGCAAATCATGTCACCACGGAAACTTGATTTATTCTGGACCGATTCTATCAAGTTATGTTTAGATATGGAAATATAGAGGACTTGTGATAAATATATTGTTTCCATGGATTCTACTGAACTGTGATACTGTGTTTCCTATAAATGAATACCGGTATATTGTACATGAATATTTGATATTCTTTGACTTTGGTGATGATAGAAATGTACGGTTTTGTATATAATATGTAAATTGTGGTATAGTACGATCATTAATTACTTTGTATATGTTGTATTTAATGTTGATAGTATGTTACTAGTGATGTAATATAGTCGGGCTGAGCAATATCCAGAGAGTATTGGTCTGTGACTGTTATTAATTCATTTTACAGTATTAGATAATATACTGTACTGTTTTATTTGCATTGTAAATACATGTACTAGGTTTTAAAGTCCATAAACAACATAATCATGTCACATTGGTGTATAATTACTGTATAAATACGAGTCACAGTAAATCGAGTGCAATGCTTGTAAGCTGTACTGACATAGTGTATAAGTCAACCCTGGTTATATGTGTCTGCTTTCTGTGTTACATGATGAATCGGAGCAAAAATTATGTTTGAAAAATTATATAATAAAATGTATCCCAGATTTGGTTGATGCCCATGGTACCAAGCTCTGAGTTACCATAGTAACCATTGTTATTTGCTTGTCAACAAAGTAATACTTTTTATAGGTTAGATAGGTTTGTATACAATTCGTGCATGGTTTGTGTACTATGTCATCATTTGTGTACATGTAGAATTTGTGTGCTGATGTAATCATTCTTTGTGTGGATTTGTGTAAATCGACTTTCCCTACAATATAAGTAATCCATGTATGTAAGCTTACTTTGTGTACCTTGTAAGCATACATTGTGTACCTTGTAAGCATACTTTGTGTACCTTGTAAGCATAATTTGTGTACCATGTAAGCATACATTGTGTACCCTGTAAGCATACTTTGTATACCTTGTAAGTATACTTTGTGCGCCTTGTAAGCATACTGTGTGTACCTTTTAGGCATACTTTGTGCACCTTGTAAGCATACTTTGTCCACCTTGTAAGTATACTTTGTGTACCCTGTAAATGCATACTTTTGTGTACCTGGTAAGCAAACATTGTGTGCTATGTAAGGAAGTATTGTGTACTTTGTCAGCATATTTTGTGTACATTGTATGTATAGATTACACACTTTATATTGAGTACATGATAAGTCCTGTGCTGTGTAGACATACTCTATATAGCTGTTCAGAGACAGTTTTTTGTATACATATATTGTATACCTTCTGTTGTTTATAGTAGTTGAGATTGTTATTATCCTAACTACTAGTTATTGATGAATACATCCAACGTCACATGATAAACACAATAACGTCACATTATTGTCCTGAATTTATTTAGGTGGTAATCATGAATGTCGTGTGTTTCAACAAATCTAAATAGGAATGATCTGATGGCACTGTGTGTGAAAGAAGTGAAGTTGATGTTCAATCGCAAAATAAATATAGCTATGCTCATTCTAGTGTAAAGCTTCTTTGATTGGTACAGTTTGTTTATCACAAAATGTGTCCAAAGAGTTGGCTGAAGTCGATTTTAACCTCCACTGAGTTCACCAATAGTATCCGCTGTTATTTATAGGTGACAATACTGTAGGCATACTTAATTATAAGTTATGATATAGGTTTGTATGACATTCTACTTGAAGCTATGCTCATTCCAGTGTTTATTGTTTGATGTTTGCCAAGAAGAGTGTAAGTGATAACCCTGTATAATAAGAGTGTATTTATTGTAATGAGTGGTCGTCAATAACATTTAAAAAAGTAAAAAAATGTGTGTGTGGATACAGTGATATATACTGTGTGTGGATATAGTGGTATTAACTGTGTGTGGATACAGTGATATATACTGTGTGTGGATACAGTGGTATTTACTGTGTGTGGATACAGTGGTATTTACTGTGTGTGTGAATACAGTGGTATTTACTTTGTGTGTGGATACAGTGGTGGTTATTACTGGTGTGTGGATACAGTTGGTATTGACTGGTTGTGGATACAGTGGTATTTACTGTGTGTGTGGATACAAGTGGTATTTACGTGTGTGGGATACAGGCGTTATTTACTGTGTGTGGATTACAGTGGTATTTACTGTGTGGTGGATACAGTGGTATTACTGTGTGTGGATACAGTGGTATTTACTGTGTGTGTATACAGTGATTAATACTGTGTGTGGATACAGTGTTATTTACGTGTGTGTGGATACAGTGTATTTTACTGGTGTGTGGATACAGTGGTATTTACTGTGTTGTGTCGAAACAGTGGTATTTACTTTGTGTGTGTATTACAGTGGTATTTGCTGTGATGTGGATACCAGTGGTATTTACTGTTGGGATGTGGATACAGTGGTATTTACTGTGTGTGGATACAGTGGTATTTACTGTGTGTGGATACAGTGGTATTTACTGTGTGTGGATACAGTGGTATTTACTGTGTGTGTGGATACAGTGGTATTTACTGTGTGTGGATACAGTGGTATTTACTGTGTGTGTGGATACAGTGGTATTTACTGTGTGTGGATACAGTGGTATTTACTGTGTGTGGATACAGTGGTATTTACTGTGTGTGGATACAGTGGTATTTACTGTGTGTGGATACAGTGGTATTTACTGTGTGTGGATACAGTGGTATTTACTGTGTGTGGATACAGTGGTATTTACTGTGTGTGGATACAGTGGTATTTACTGTGTGTGTGGATACAGTGGTATTTACTGTATGTGTGGATACAGTGTATTACTTGTAGTGTGAGTACAGTGATATATACTGATTGTATGGATACAGTGGTATTTACTGGATGTGGATACAGTGGTATTTACTGTGTGTGGATACAGTGGTATTTACTGTATGTGTGGATACAATGGTATATACTTTGTGACGATACAGTGATATATACTGTGTGTGGATACAGTGGTATTTACTGTGTGTGGATACAATGGTATTTACTGTGTTTGGATACAGTGGTATTTACTGTGTGTGGATAGAGTGGTATTTACTGTGTATGTGGATACAGTGGTATTTACAGTGTGTGTGGATACAGTGATATATACTGTGTGTGGATACAGTGGTATTTACTGTGTGTGGATACAATGGTATTTACTGTGTGTGGATACCATGGTATTTACTGTGTGTGTGGATACAGTGATATATACTGTGTGTGGATACAGTGGTATTTACTGTGTGTGGATACAATGGTATTTACTGTGTTTGGATACAGTGGTATTTACTGTGTGTGGATACAGTGGTATTTACTGTGTATGTGGATACAGTGGTATTTACAGTGTGTGTGGATACAGTGATATATACTGTGTGTGGATACAGTGGTATTTACTGTGTGTGGATACAGTGGTATTTACTGTGTGTGGATACAGTGGTATTATTACTGTGTGTGGATACAGCCCTTTTTTCAATGTATACTGTGTATTGTTTAGAATTTATTAATACACTTATAGAGTAATATGTTAGAGGATTATCTCGATACATTAAGACCAGTCATATGTTTGGAACTTCTAGTGAAGGACTTACACAACTCTGTCCTGGGATTAGTAACATGTTGGGGATTAGAATGTTTTATTAAGTGTGACAATGATGGTGTTGACCTGTATATGGGGTGATAGTGTCTCCGTGTTGTTTGGTACCTGTGTAATATGTGATGCAGAAAAACCGTTATATACACAAGTAAGTTATATCTGAATAAATATGAATCATACTCCCGTGTTGTTTGATCTGTAGTTAATCACTCGGTTACCAGATACCTGGGATTCCGTCATGAATAATGGTAAAATACCGCAATGAAGCAATCTTTTCATTTTTTGGAGAATACCTATCACTTGATCAGTCAGTTGACATACTGTTCCCTAAACATTTTCACAGATATAATTCCCCAAATGAACACTTTAATCATGCTTGATCTATACATACATATTATCTGATATTGTGAAAACAGGCAATGTATTGTGAAAACAGGCAATGTCTGAATAGAGCACAGCCTCAAAAGGTTAATACAAAATTAAACTGCTATTTTGGTCTCACCTGCGACGAAGTAGTGAAGATTCTATGGTGTGGCGATTGCCGCATTGTCAATATTTCACTTTAAAGTTTTGCGTTACATCAGTTGGTTACAAGATGTCGGTCCAACCTTAACTAATCTTGTTATATAGTTGGATCACATAGTGGACACCTCAACAATTGAGCCCTGGGGAAAGAATGAGTGGGGCACCCAAAAGGAGCACAAAGATTAAATATTGCTTTAAAATGCTACTCCTCTTTAATGCCCTTATTGATTACTACAATAGTTAGTATAAAACATCATTGGGGAAGGGAAATCATTTAGTGATATAAATGAGGCTGGTCCGACCCATTGGGACAGAGGGGCATGCCCCAAAAATTGGGGGGGGGGGGGGGGGGGGGGGGGAGCAGATTTGATCTGAAACATAACTGGCTGCATATAGATAATTCATGGTAATGATGCTGGATTGAGGGGTGTGTCCCTGCTATAAGTGTTTGTCAGATGACCATTAAGACCCATGGGCCTGTTGTTAGCACACCTGGTCCTAGGGACCAAGATGAGCTTATGCCATACCCCGGTGTCCGGCCTCCGTCCATCCGTCTGTCTGCCCGTCAACAAGTACCTTGTGAACATGATGACTTGAGTAAATATTAACTAAGTTTGACGAATCTTTATATGCAGTTAGATATTAACAAGATCTCTGTTTGGTTCGAAAATGGAAATTATTCAACAGTAACTTACAGAGATATTTCCCCTTGCAATACTATTATTATTGGACCTTGTGAGCATGATAACTAAAGTAAATATTAATTAAATTTGACGAAACTTTATATGCAGTTAGATATCAACAAGATGTTATACGAATTCAAAAATGGAAATGATTTGATAGTGACTTATAGAGTTATTGCCCTTTGTAATTTTATCATAATTGGACCTTGTGAACATGATAACTGAAGTAAATATAGGCCACGTTTGATGAAACTTGGTATGTAGCTATATATCGACAAGATATTGAATTGAGTTCAAAGATGGAAATGATCAGACAGTAATTTACAGAGTTGTTGCCCTTTGTAATAATTTTGTTATTAACAATTGTTTAGGGCCCCTGTTCAGAAAGGGAAATCTTTTTCAAACGATACTAGTCCTGAACAACTAAATGAATTTTGATGAAATTTGGTCTGGAGAAGTATGTGGCAATATTGTATGTTGCATAAATGAATGATGTGATGTCAACCCTTGGGACAGGAGAAGGGGGCCTAATGGGGGGAAAACTTCAAAATTATTTTTCTTTTTCAAGAATGACAGGATTTAGTCCACCTGTAGTTTGAACCATTGTTCAAAAGTAAGAAAATATTTAAAATATAACTCAAATGAGAGATTTCGGCATAATAGCAGAAATATCCAGGTGAGCGACGCAGGCCGTATCGGCCTCTTATTATACGTTGAAAAACGATTGCAGTAGCCCGAACATTTCATTTTTTCATCTGATTCGAATGGGAGAAGCTAAAAATATATATAAATAATTTAACACGATTGACATTTTAGTTTTAAGTTGTAACTAAGGTTTTTTTGTTACGTACATGTTACCGGAAGTGACAAAACGTTATAACCCCAGTTCTGGTGGTTTTTGTTACGTACATGTTACCGGAATCGACAAAATGTTATTACCCCAGTTCTTGTGGTTTTTGTTACGTACATGTAACTGGAAGTGACAAAACCTTATAACCCCAGTTCTTGTGGGTTTTGTTACGCTCATGTAACCGGAAGTGACAAAACCTTATAACCCCAGTTCTGGTGGTTTTTGTTACGTACATGTAACTGGAAGTGACAAAACCTTATAACCCCAGTTCTTGTGGTTTTTGTTACGCTCATGTAACCGGAAGTGACAAAACCTTATAACCCCAGTTCTGGTGGTTTTTGTTACGTTCATGTTACCGGAAGTGACAAAACGTTATAACCCCAGTTCTGGTGGTTTTTGTTACGTACATGTAACCGGAAGTGACAAAACGTTATTACCCCAGTTCTTGTGGTTTTTGTTACGCTCATGTAACCGGAAGTGACAAAACGTTATTACCCCAGTTCTTGTGGTTTTTGTTACGCTCATGTTACCGGAAAGGACAAAATGTTATAACCCCAGGTCTGGTATTTTTTGTTACGTGTTACCGGAAGTGACAAGAAGTGACAGCTCAAGGTCTGGTTGTTTCCGTTGATGCTTTCCGTCGGTTTTGACAATCATTCAGACAAACACGTTTTAACATCATCAAAACCAGGGTTTGTTGTTTCCCAATGGTCATATTTTCAGAATATACATGGTTAACATCTTTACAAAAAACGGTATGTTTTATTGCATATTTTTCTTATTCTGAATGCTGGAAGGTATTTCTGGGTCCACTAGGAGTTTGGTCTCGTGAGTCAAATTAATTCGAGGCACACTTATCCCGTCCAATTGGCCCTACGACCGAGCTTAAGTATACCACCTATATTGTCCTTGGGATGGCAGTTCCGGTTTCTAAGAGGTGGTATTGTAAAAGACGCTTTACTTTTCATAGAAATTGGAAACAAGTTTTGCCAACTTACAATGTACCTTAACACTCCTGGTTACCATGACCACCGACTCGGATGTAGTCCGTGTTGTGTAGATATTGCGTCTCCGTAAGCACCAAATTGTGAACGGTCCTTTGGTTTCCATGACACTTGAAAGAAGCACAGCCCTGTAAACAAAATGTCTTGAGGTCAGTTTGACCTGAAATTGACCTGAATTTGACATGAATTGACACGAAGACATTTTGCCTGTGTATTGACATGAAGACATTTTGCCTGTGAATTGACATGAAGACATTTTGCCTGTGAATTGACATGAAGACATTTTGCCTGTGAATTGCCGTCTTTAATTTCTGCACTTGAGACGTCACACGGTCAAAATGAAATGCACCATGTTGCCGATAGTTTGTTTCATACAGAGGAGCTACGTTAACTAACCATTCCATCATGTTTTGAAGACCTGAACTTCAAAATATTATTTTAAAAACAACTTAAAGAATAAAAGATGAAGTGTAGAAACGACAGCGATGAGACCGTGACTCACATTAAAATTTGGTACTCAAAAAGTATTTAGATGTGTTAGGCAGAGAATGGCAGATTAGCTAATAACATCTGTAGTTACCAAATATGGGCTGCTATATGTACAACTATGTCAATATTCATCATCAGCAACAAGTATTAAGTATGTAACAGGAAAGAGAGTACTATAGGAGACGAAATTTAATGCAAATTTGGTGTTTCCCACAATTCATCATCCTATTTACACTACTTACAATGAAAACCTACTACACTACCAGACCCCTTTTCAAATGTATCCGCCCGTGGTCAACGGCACCAAATGTACAATATTTATTGTAACAGTAAAGGAAAAGCGAGTAGTGTATCTCTACCGGGGATCGAACCCGCGACCCTCGGCTTACAAGTTTCTGACTTTGATCTCTAGCTCTTGGATGTGCACTGTAGAATTGAATTAACTTTCTGTGGGTCACCGATAAATGACAACTAAGTACACGATTTACAAATATAGTAAATGATGAATATATAAAGTTGAAAAACAATTTGGAAAATAAGTCTGTCGAGTTGATTACAATTGAACCATACCATGAAAAAGTTTATAAACCATCTGACCAAATTTCCTCGAGATTAAATATATGATATACATGATATCCGCATTCGACTATTTGGTAATTAACATAAACGTATTGTCAATAATAACAAAAGAATCTACAAGCCAGGTATACCAAACAGTATGGTAAGGAAAGGAGTCTACGTGCCAAAAAGGGAACGACACAGGGTTAAAAACCAACCAAATAGGGGGAAAAGATAAAAAGGGAACGACACAGGGTTAAAAATCAACCAAATAGGGGGAAAAGATAAAAAGGGAACGACACAGGGTTAAAAATCAACCAAATAGGGGGAAAAGATAAAAAGGGAACGACACAGGGTTAAAAATCAACCAAATAGGGGGAAAAGATAAAAAGGGAACGACACAGGGTTAAAAATCAACCAAATAGGGGGAAAAGATAAAAAGGAAATACTTTTAGTAGATAAATGGTACAGGAAAAATATCTAAACAAATAAAAAAAATATATACATAATCAACATATATGAAAATACAAAATCTACAACGTCAATGGGTCATTTGTTAAGGCAAAGAGAAAATTAGCTGAACTGGTAAAAAAGCAGTTTGAATTTTATATCAATAATATCAGAAACAGTCAATTATCAATTTACTTACAACTAGAACTGACTCGATTTGAAAACAGGAGTGTAATTTAAAAAAAAATCCATTTGCAATTTTGTAATAAAATTTTACATGTTCGAATTACTGTAATACACAAAGTTTAATTGTTTATGGTGGACTGGGAAATTTCCTTTAGAAATCGTAGTTAAGGTAAGGATGTTAATGTCTTGGTATACATTAATTATAGGAGATGTACTACTAAAACAGCAGGAAGACACTCAGTACAGGAGAATTTAAATGGCTTGAGTTGTTTATAAAATCATTACTAAATAACACTGATTTTACCAATATTTGTTTATACTAAAACACATGTACAAATACTGGATATCTCTTTAAAAAGCTTGCTCAAAAGAAGTTTTCTGACCAAATTATTCAAAATTAGTCCTCTACTATTGAATTTCCGTATCAGGGACATTGTTACTCTATTTGAAAAAAAAAACGACTTAAAAATTGAATCCTATACTTTTAAGGTTGACCTCGAAGAAATGTTTTATTATTAGTAAATTTAGAGTGCCAAACTTAAATCTACCACTTGATCAGGTAGATGGGCTGGTACGGTAATATTAATTGGGAGTTATCGATCTTAGTCCAGTTGGTCAAAACCAAAATATTAACGTGATATCAAAATTGTGCTGGAATATATATCAACTTAAAATTATAATATCAAAATGCTAGACATGATTTCGTTTTTAATATTCGGTTAGTCTGAGATCTATCTACAAACAATTAAATTATTAATTTCTTTCACGAGAGTTAAATACAGCCCGTAGGCTGCTACATGCTTTACTCAACATCTATTAGTTCAGTATCCACAACAAACATTCACTCACACACAAACTATTACAAAGTAAGGGAAAGAGACGAAGACATTAAGAATCTGTTGGACATTGTACATTATTATGTAATATGTTCAAATACATGATCAAACATATTTTGTTTGCTGCTTTGTTGATTATGTCAGAACCACGCGAGTGTACCTAACATCAGGCAGTACCTCTATAATAAGGTTTGGATTGACATTTGGAGCGAATTCATGGCATCTTGCTGGAAGCATTTTTTCACAGATATTCTTATATTTTGGACAAATAAAGAAGAAATGTAGTTCATCTTCGGAAAAAAAAACTAGCGAGACCATTGCTTTTATTGTTTTACTGTGCGGACTTGCTCCATTTTTTGTATTTCTTTGGGGAAAATTTACGATTTTCGTTAGAGGATGGATGGTGTTAGAGATTTTTGATTTTGAAATTATAGTTTTGAGTGCGAAGAGCCAGGATAGGATAAATAGATTTTAAGTACGGGATACAGAGGCCATCCTTAATTTTGTATGATATTTTAAGACGTTGTTTTTTTCCCAGGCATAATTCATTTAAAAGTTGCCTTATAAAAAACCCGTGTATACGAAGTCTGCATTCTGACATACCTAAAATAGCAAAGGGCCGAGGACAGAGCCCTGGGGAACCCCGGAATCGATATATCAGCGCTCAGAGACTTCAAAGCTACAAATTGATACCGATTTACTACATAGCTTTTGAGCCAACTGAGAGGATTTTCGTTAATATCAAATACATTGTCCCTAGCATCACGGACGAGTCCTAGAAGGATTAAACAGCTGTTTGGCGTTCCTAACATCACTGACGAGTCCAAGAAGGACGAAACAACTGTATGATGTCCAAAACATCACTGACGAGTCCTAAAAGGACGAAACAGCTGTATGGCGTCCCTAACATCACTGACGTGTCCTAAAAGGACGAAACAGCTGTATGGTGTCCCTTACATCAGTGACGAGTCCCAGAAGGACAAAACAGCTGTATGGTGTACCTAATATCACTGACGTGTCCTAGAAGTACGAAACATCTGTATTGTGTCCCTTACATCACTGACGAGTCCTAGAAGGACGAAGCAGCTGTCTAATGTCCCTTACAACACTGACGAGTCCTAGAAGGACGAAGCAGCTGTATGATGTCCCTTACAACACTGACGAGTCCTAGAAGGACGAAACAGCTGTCTGATGTCCCTTACATCAGTGACAAGTCCAAGAAGGACGAAACAGCTGTCTGATGTCCCTTACAACACTGACGAGTCCTAGAAGGACGAAGCAGTTGTATGGTGTCCCTTACAACACTGACGAGTCCTAGAAGGACGAAGCAGTTGTATGGCGTAGTTGTTATTATCATTAGACACACGTCGTAAACAAGTAGCTACACAGAAGGGGGCTACATTAAACCGCAATTTAATCAACTACATTGGTTGTAATGTGTAATTTGTTTTCAAATGGCACTGCAAGTAGAATCGCTCTAGAGTGCCATTACATGAGTACTGATTCAATTTGAGCATCTGGTCTGTTTTCAAATCGAATTAAATGCACAAGGAAATCTTTTTCCAAAAATGTGCTAAAATGAGAAATGACATAATATTACTGACGATTATAATTCTAATTAAAAAAACCAAACGCATTATCATCATTTTAATGGGCAACACAGCATAAAGAAGTGTTAAATGTTGAATATTGTAATAAACTTCTCCTGACTTCCCGTTTCCCTAACCGCCCGTATGTTTAATAATGTTAAGTCTCTTTCAGGACACTGGTTCTATCAATGTCCGACAGAGAGTTTATAGCATTAAACATCCTCTTCAAAGCGTCAATGATTTGGAGCATTTATAAAGAGAGCATGGGAACACCACGACGATTTCACAGTTACAGCAGTAATTATCGACAATGCTGACCACGACAATGACCACGACTTCATAGTTACAGCAATACTTATGGACAATGCTGACCACGACAATGAATTGAGCATATAACCAACCCCGAAACTGTTTAAGATTTAAAATATTGGACATTGGCGCCTAAAGATGTCCGATATTGATCATAACAGATGTCCGATGTTGATCATGAACGATTTCCGATATTTATAATAAAAGGTATCCGATATTGATCATATAATAGGGCTGATGTACACAGGTTACTAGGTGTAAAGTACCTAAGGCAGACTTTGTTCGAGTCATGCCGTCCGACAGTGACGGTGACTTCTACCACACCGACCACAGTTTGGGCACCAGCTGCCACAGATTTTAATTGGAAACATTTAAGATTAATTTTATTTATTTATTGAAGGAAAACTTGTTTGTTTGATGGTTTTATCACCCCGTGAACAGCCAGTGTCATTTTGAGGCGGGACCTCCTTGTAAGTTTCCTGAACAACATACGGGAGACCAGTCACATACCGTTCAGAGTAATTAGGGTAAAGTGTCTTGCCCAAGGACACAACCACGGCAACACAGACGTGCCCGTCCCAAAGAGAAACACAAACCGACACGGGTAGGGAGCGAAATGTCACTTTAGAAGCGGTGTTTCTGGGATTTTATTAACCAGAAATGAAATGAAGGATATTACAAAAAACATAAATGGTGATTTGGAAAATGTTGTTATCAAAAATATGTGTCAAATTACGGAAATGGAAAAAAAGTGGTTTGCCCATTTCATTGGAATTAAAACGTGTACAAATGTATGAGGCATTGACTGCCAGAATGGTGACGAATATTGATCGTGTGTTCTGTTAATCTGCCTTCGACAAAGATTATAGATTACATTAAATCCTCAAGGTTACAAGGACCTCTGTACGCGAGGATGACAAAACGCAGACAAAATACCTGGCAGGTGTCAACAAGGTGATGGTTATCTTTGAATCGTTGGATCATTGCGATTCTCCTTTCCTTCCGACCTATTTCCGCCGTCGTTTCCTATTGGGTTCCCCTTTTATTCCCTCCTAAAGGTACAATGTAGTATTGTCTGTAAATATGAAATGTTTAAATAAAAGATACGAGTTAAGAAGTAATTGGACAACATCTAAGAGTTGTTATATAATATCGTATCTACTATGTTTTTCAAGAAGTATAATTTTTGAGAGCTTGAATTCCAGGACCCATGATAGGGTTCCCTCCACTTATGGGATACAGACGAAAATGTCCATAACTAATTATTAGCCAAATGTCATCTACTGATGAGTTTTAGGGACAGTTATAGGTATAATATTCTGACTATTTAGGAAAGGAAGAATTTTGTTAGATATTAAAGTGTTGGTGGATTTAAAGCAGATGCATAGATAGCAAATTGTCAAATGTATTTTTATATAGCACATTTGAAGGGATTTGTTAATAGGTACGATAATCTAGAAGTTTATATTCTCCTTGCAAAATTTTACACGGTATGGACGATAGAACTGAGCAAATAGCAAGATGCCTGCCCTGCAGGTAGGGCGTAAGAATTGTACCTGCTGCCCCCATTGCATGATCGTAAGAGGCGACTAAATTTGGGATCTTATCTTTTCTCTTCTTTCTGAACAACTTTCTTCTTCCTTATGTCTCCCTTGACAATGCCTTACTTTTGGCCTTTAGTTGAGCGTTCGCCCCTGTGAGGAAGGCTTTGGGTTCTGTTCCCTGGCCGAGACATACCAGAGTCTTTAAAAATGACAGTTTCTTCTCCTGCTTAGCGCTCAGCATATTTGGAGTTGGACGACTGGTTCGCCCGTTGACTGTATAATGTGACCGGGTTGGGTGTCATGCTGGGTCTCTTCGCAATATGCTTCAGTGAGATAACACTATAAATCGGCAAAGGTTCCGGCCTATTACAAGGAGACTTAACACGAACATACCGCAGCCTCCCAAAACACACATACGCATTCACCACAAACATGCATGTCGCACGCATGGGAGGCCGTCCTTAAATGACCTTAGCTGTTAATAGGACGTTAAACAAAATAAACCAAACCAAACCAAATAGCAAGATGCAAACTGAGGTTCTGAACTGGTTCACCATTATATAATTGTTCTATCATATAAAACAACACTTTACCATAGATATACATGAAATAGGTTAAACAAGACATAAGAAAAGATATGCCGATATGATCATAGGGTAAACCCTTTAGAGGAAATGCTAACAGGTTTGAAATCTGAATTAGAAGACATAATCAAGAAGCCATCTTGAATGAAATAAAGTTTTTCTACTCAAAGTTATATTCTGAGAGGGAAAATGAAATTTTTAATTGAAAATGTTAACTTAGATAGTTCGCTAGTATTCCATGATATACCTAAAACTGATGAAATATATAAAGTTGGACTAGATGAATTAACCACGGAAGAGCTAACGCATTCAGTGAAACATCTCAAAGGTACACAGTTGCATTCTATAAATTCTTTTTGGTGTCAGATTTAAAAAGTTTTATTTCCAAATCGTTACTGTTTGCTGGCATTTAAAAGAATAAAAAAATGGTGACTGATTTCTCTACTCAGGGTAGATTTATTAGTGAGAATATCAGGCAGTTGTGTGACATTATGCAATATTCGTAAGAGAACGAGAGACCGGGTTTACTTTTACTTATTAACTTCGAAAAGGCTGTCTATTCTATAGCATGGTGTTTCTCTCAAAAGTGTTATCATTTCTTAATTTTGGAAATGACTTTAGAAATTTAATTATTATTTTAATTAAATGCCTCGCTTTGTTTAACACAACATGGTTATTTTTCAGAATTTTTTTAAAATTGAAAGAGGATGCAAGGTGATCCGATCTCCCCATATCTTTTTGTTATGTGTGCTGAAATCCTAGGAATAATGACAAGAAAGGATAATGGAATTATCGGCTTTAAGTTATGTGAGAAGGAAATCAAGTTATCCCAGTATGCAGATGATATTTATTTAATCCTGAATGGATCAGAAAAAGCCCTAAAAACTCTAGACCTTTTTGATCAAAACGCAAAATAGTTTTAAAACCATAAATTGAAAAAACTAAATATATCTGGAAAGTTTGGTTTGGTTTGTTTTTGTTTAACGTCCTATTAACAGCCAGGGTTTGGAGGTGGAGGAAAGATTTGGAAAGGAAGTAAGAAAAATAGTGATGACAGAGTTTGTACACATAAAAATATCTGCTGGTCTCAGGAACCTTTTACTTTTTTGGGAATAAAAAATAGTGTTAATATTTCAGATATTACAGATCTTAATTATTTTACCGATAATCTGGGAGAAATCAAATCTTTAATCCAATCCTGGTTAAAGAAAATCCTTAGCCTCATTGGAAAATATACGGATGTTTAAACCATTCTACTGTCTAAGCCAACATACCTGTTTATAAACATCCCAAACCCAAATAACGATGCATTGAAAGAACTAGAAAAAAAATGTTCTTTAATTTTGTATGGAGTGGTAAGAAAGATAAAATATCTAGAAACCAACTGGTCAAAAGCTTCAATGAAGGCGGCCTCAAAATGGTTCAAGTTGATGCCTTGGCCAAGTCAATGAAAATTTCCAAATTATGTACTACCTCCAGGTACTGTGGATTTTGTAATTCCATTGTAATTTGAAACATCACTTTTATCACCTTTAACGTTATATAGCAGAAATGTTAGCCAATATCAAGACAGAGGAATAGAATGACACAGTTTTATTAAATTGCAGGGTAAGGGGGTTATTAGTGATGGACAAAGAAGTTTGATATCTTTCGGTATAACCATCAAATCCGACAGTTTTTTTTTTATCGTTAGTAAAGTCATCTGATTCCTAACCTCCTATATATATGAGGAGACTCGGGAACAGAAGTTAAAGGACCACTTTTATCAGAGGATATGGATATGGAAAAATAGTCGACAAGACATTTAGCCTGATCAAGTGGATAAGGTAAACCGGTGTTCATCATAACAATAGAATCATGGGTGACATGTTAATTTAACAGTAGAATCATTGGTGACATGTAAATTTAATGGTAGATCTCTTGACGACATGTTAATTTAATGGTAGAATCATGTGTGACATGTTAATTTAATGGTAGAATCATGTGTGACATGTTAATTTAATGGTAGATCTCTTGACGACATGTTAATTTAATGGTAGAATCATGTCTGACATGTTAATTTAATGGTAGATCTCTTGACGACATGTTAATTTAATGGTAGATCTCTTGACGACATGTTAATTTAATGGTAGAATCATGTGTGACATGTTAATTTAATGGTAGAATCATGGGTGACATGTTAATTTAATGGTAGAATCATGTGTGACATGTTAATTTAATGGTAGATCTCTTGACGACATGTTAATTTAATGGTAGATCTCTTGACGACATGTTAATTTAATGGTAGAATCATGTGTGACATGTTAATTTAATGGTAGATCTCTTGACGACATGTTAATTTAATGGTAGATCTCTTGACGACATGTTAATTTAATGGTAGAATCATGTGTGACATGTTAATTTAATGGTAGAATCATGGGTGACATGTTAATTTAATGGTAGAATCATGTGTGACATGTTAATTTAATGGTAGATCTCTTGATGACATGTTAATTTAATGGTAGATCTCTTGACGACATGTTAATTTAATGGTAGAATCATGTGTGACATGTTAATTTAATGGTAGATCTCTTGACGACATGTTAATTTAATGGTAGATCTCTTGACGACATGTTAATTTAATGGTAGAATCATGTGTGACATGTTAATTTAATGGTAGAATCATTGGTGACATGTTAATTTAATGGTAGAATCATGTGTGACATGTTAATTTAATGGTAGATCTCTTGACGACATGTTAATTTAATGGTAGATCTCTTGACGACATGTTAATTTAATGGTAGAATCATGGGAGACATGTTAATTTAACGGTAGAATCATTGACGACATGTTAATTTAATGGTAGATCTCTTGACGACATGTTAATTTAATGGTAGATCTCTTGAGGACATGTTAATTTAATGGTAGATCTCTTGACGACATGTTAATTTAATGGTAGATCTCTTGACGACATGTTAATTTAATGGTAGATCTCTTGACGACATGTTAATTTAATGGTAGATCTCTTGAAGACATGTTAATTTAATGGTAGAATCATTGGTGACATGCTAATTTAATGGTAGATCTCTTGACGACATGTTAATTTAATGGTAGATCTCTTGACGACATGTTAATTTAATGGTAGATCTCTTGACGACATGTTAATTTAATGGTAGAATCATGTGTGACATGTTAATTTAATGGTAGAATCATTGGTGACATGTTAATCTAATGGTAGAATCATGTGTGACATGTTAATTTAATGGTAGAATCATTGGTGACATGTTAATTTAATGGTATAATCATGGGTGACATGTTAATTTAATGGTAGAATCATTGGTGACATGTTAATTTAATGGTAGAATCATGGGTGACATGTTAATTTAATGGTAGAATCATGGGTGACATGTTAATTTAATGGTAGAATCATTGGTGACATGTTAATTTAATGGTAGAATCATGTGTGACATGTTAATTTAACGGTAGAATCATGGGTGACATGTTAATTTAACGGTAGAATCATGTCTGACATGTTAATTTAATGGTAGAATCATGTCTGACATGTTAATTTAATGGTAGAATCATGTGTGACATGTTAATTTAATGGTAGAATCATTGGTGACATGTTAATTTAATGGTAGAATCATGTGTGACATGTTAATTTAACGGTAGAATCATGTGTGACATGTTAATTTAACGGTATAATCATGTGTGACATGTTAATTTAATGGTAGAATCATGTCTGACATGTTAATTTAATGGTAGAATCATGTGTGACATGTTAATTTAATGGTAGAATCATGTGTGACATGTTAATTTAATGGTAGAATCATTGGTGACATGTTAATTTAATGGTAGATCTCTTGACGACATGTTAATTTAATGGTAGAATCATGGGTGACATGTTAATTTAATGGTAGAATCATGGGTGACATGTTAATTTAATGGTAGAATCATGTGTGACATGTTAATTTAATGGTAGAATCATTGGTGACATGTTAATCTAATGGTAGAATCATGTGTGACATGTTAATTTAATGGTAGAATCATTGGTGACATGTTAATTTAATGGTAGAATCATATGTGACATGTTAATTTAATGGTAGAATCATTGGTGACATGTTAATTTAATGGTAGAATCATGGGTGACATGTTAATTTAATGGTAGAATCATGGGTGACATGTTAATTTAATGGTAGAATCATTGGTGACATGTTAATTTAATGGTAGAATCATGTGTGACATGTTAATTTAACGGTAGAATCATGGGTGACTGGTTAATTTAACGGTAGAATCATGTCTGACATGTTAATCTAATGGTAGAATCATGTCTGACATGTTAATTTAATGGTAGAATCATGTGTGACATGTTAATTTAATGGTAGAATCATTGGTGACATGTTAATTTAATGGTAGAATCATGTGTGACATGTTAATTTAACGGTAGAATCATGTGTGACATGTTAATTTAACGGTATAATCATGTGTGACATGTTAATTTAATGGTAGAATCATGTCTGACATGTTAATTTAATGGTAGAATCATGTGTGACATGTTAATTTAATGGTAGAATCATGTGTGACATGTTAATTTAATGGTAGAATCATTGGTGACATGTTAATTTAATGGTAGATCTCTTGACGACATGTTAATTTAATGGTAGAATCATGGGTGACATGTTAATTTAATGGTAGAATCATGGGTGACATGTTAATTTAATGGTAGAATCATTGGTGACATGTTAATTTAATGGTAGAATCATGTGTGACATGTTAATTTAATGGTAGATCTCTTGACAACATGTTAATTTAATGGTAGATCTCTTGACGACATGTTAATTTAATGGTAGAATCATATGTGACATGTTAATTTAATGGTAGAATCATTGGTGACATGTTAATTTAACAGTAGAATCATGGATGACATGTTAATTTAACGGTAGAATCACGGGTGACATGTTAATTAAACAGTAAAATCATGGATGAAATGTTAATTTAATGGTAGAATCATGTCTGACATGTTAATTTAATGGTAGAATCATGGATGACATGTTAATTTAATGGTAGAATCATGGGTGACATGTTAATTTAATGGTAGAATCATGGGTGACATGTTAATTTAACGGTAAAATCATGGGTGACACGTTAATTTAATGGTAGAATCATGGGTGACATGTTAATTTAATGGTAGAATCATGGGTGACATGTTAATTTAATGGTAGAATCATGTCTGACATGTTAATTTAATGGTAGAATCATGGGTGACATGTTAATTTAATGGTAGAATCATGTCTGACATGTTAATTTAATGGTAAAATCATGGGTGACATGTTAATTTAATGGTAGAATCATGGGTGACATGTTAATTTAATGGTAGATCTCTTGACGACATGTTAATTTAATGGTAGATCTCTTGACGACATGTTAATTTAATGGTAGAAAATTTAATGGTAGATCTCTTGACGACATGTTAATTTAATGGTAGAATCATGTCTGACATGTTAATTTAATGGTAGAATCATGTGTGACATGTTAATTTAATGGTAGAATCATGTGTGACATGTTAATTTAATGGTAGAATCATGGGTGACATGTTAATTTAATGGTAGATTCATGGGTGACATGTTAATTTAATGGTAGAATTATTGATGACATGTTAATTTAATGGTAGAATCATGTCTGACATGTTAATTTAATGGTAGATCTCTTGACGACATGTTAATTTAATGGTAGATCTCTTGACGACATGTTAATTTAATGGTAGAATCATGGGTGACATGTTAATTTAATGGTAGAATCATGTCTGACATGTTAATTTAATGGTAGAATCATGTCTGACATGTTAATTTAATGGTAGAATCATGGGTGACATGTTAATTTAATGGTAGAATCATTGGTGACATGTTAATTTAATGGTAGAATCATGTCTGACATGTTAATTTAATGGTAGAATCATTGGTGACATGTTAATTTAATGGTAGAATCATGTCTGACATGTTAATTTAATGGTAGAATCATGGGTGACATGTTAATTTAATGGTAGAATCATGGGTGACATGTTAATTTAATGGTAGAATCATGGGTGACATGTTAATTTAATGGTAGAATCATGGGTGACATGTTAATTTAATGGTAGAATCATGTCTGACATGTTGATTTAATGGTATAATCATGGGTGACATGTTAATTTAATGGTAGAATCATTGGTGACATGTTCATTTAATGGTAGAATCATGTCTGACATGTTAATTTAATGGTAGAATCACGGGTGACATGTTAATTTAATGGTAGAATCATGGGTGACATGTTAATTTAACAGTAGAATCATGGGTGACATGTTAATTTAATGGTAGAATCATGGGTGACATGTTAATTTAATGGTAGAATCATGTTTGACATGTTGATTTAATGGTATAATCATGGGTGACATGTTAATTTAATGGTAGAATCATGTCTGACATGTTGATTTAATGGTATAATCATGGGTGACATGTTAATTTAACGGTAGAATCATGTCTGACATGTTGATTTAATGGTAGAATCATGGGTGACATGTTAATTTAATGGTAGAATCATTGGTGACATGTTAATTTAACGGTAGAATCATGGGTGACATGTTAATTTAATGGTAGAATCATGTGTGACATGTTAATTTAATGGTAGAATCATGTCTGACATGTTGATTTAATGGTATAATCATGGGTGACATGTTAATTTAATGGTAGAATCATTGGTGACATGTTAATTTAATGGTAGAATCATGTCTGACATGTTAATTTAATGGTAGAATCACGGGTGACATGTTAATTTAATGGTAGAATCATGTCTGACATGTTAATTTAATGGTAGAATCATGGGTGACATGTTAATTTAATGGTAGAATCATGGGTGACATGTTAATTTAATGGTAGAATCATGGGTGACATGTTAATTTAATGGTAGAATCATGTGTGACATGTTAATTTAATGGTAGAATCATGTCTGACATGTTGATTTAATGGTATAATCATGGGTGACATGTTAATTTAATGGTAGAATCATTGGTGACATGTTAATTTAATGGTAGAATCATGTCTGACATGTTAATTTAATGGTAGAATCACGGGTGACATGTTAATTTAATGGTAGAATCATGGGTGACATGTTAATTTAACAGTAGAATCATGGGTGACATGTTAATTTAATGGTAGAATCATGGGTGACATGTTAATTTAATGGTAGAATCATGTTTGACATGTTGATTTAATGGTATAATCATGGGTGACATGTTAATTTAATGGTAGAATCATGTCTGACATGTTGATTTAATGGTATAATCATGGGTGACATGTTAATTTAACGGTAGAATCATGTCTGACATGTTGATTTAATGGTAGAATCATGGGTGACATGTTAATTTAATGGTAGAATCATTGGTGACATGTTAATTTAACGGTAGAATCATGGGTGACATGTTAATTTAATGGTAGAATCATGTGTGACATGTTAATTTAATGGTAGAATCATGGGTGACATGTTAATTTAATGGTAGAATCATGGGTGACATGTTAATTTAATGGTAGAATCATTGGTGACATGTTAATTTAATGGTAGAATCATGTCTGACATGTTAATTTAATGGTAGAATCATGTCTGACATGTTAATTTAATGGTAGAATCATTGGTGACATGTTAATTTAACAGTAGAATCATGGATGACATGTTAATTTAACGGTAGAATCATGGGTGACATGTTAATTTAATGGTAAAATCATGGATGACATGTTAATTTAATGGTAGAATCATGGATGACATGTTAATTTAATGGTAGAATCATGTCTGACATGTTAATTTAATGGTAGAATCATTGGTGACATGTTAATTTAACAGTAGAATCATGGGTGACATGTTAATTTAATGGTAAAATCATGGATGACATGTTAATTTAATGGTAGAATCATGTCTGACATGTTAATTTAATGGTAGAATCATGTCTGACATGTTAATTTAATGGTAGAATCATGGGTGACATGTTAATTTAACGGTAGAATCATGGGTGACATGTTAATTTAATGGTAAAATCATGGATGACATGTTAATTTAATGGTAGAATCATGGATGACATGTTAATTTAACGGTAGAATCATGGGTGACATGTTAATTTAATGGTAAAATCATGGATGACATGTTAATTTAACGGTAGAATCATGGGTGACATGTTAATTTAATGGTAAAATCATGGATGACATGTTAATTTAATGGTAGAATCATGGATGACATGTTAATTTAATGGTAGAATCATGTCTGACATGTTGATTTAATGGTATAATCATGGGTGACATGTTAATTTAACGGTAGAATCATGTCTGACATGTTGATTTAATGGTAGAATCATGGGTGACATGTTAATTTAATGGTAGAATCATTGGTGACATGTTAATTTAACGGTAGAATCATGGGTGACATGTTAATTTAATGGTAGAATCATGTGTGACATGTTAATTTAATGGTAGAATCATGGGTGACATGTTAATTTAATGGTAGAATCATGGGTGACATGTTAATTTAATGGTAAAATCATGGATGACATGTTAATTTAATGGTAGAATCATGGATGACATGTTAATTTAATGGTAGAATCATGTCTGACATGTTAATTTAATGGTAGAATCATTGGTGACATGTTAATTTAACAGTAGAATCATGGATGACATGTTAATTTAACGGTAGAATCATGGGTGACATGTTAATTTAATGGTAAAATCATGGATGACATGTTAATTTAATGGTAGAATCATGGATGACATGTTAATTTAATGGTAGAATCATGTCTGACATGTTAATTTAATGGTAGAATCATTGGTGACATGTTAATTTAACAGTAGAATCATGGATGACATGTTAATTTAACGGTAGAATCATGGGTGACATGTTAATTTAATGGTAAAATCATGGATGACATGTTAATTTAATGGTAGAATCATGGATGACATGTTAATTTAATGGTAGAATCATGGATGACATGTTAATTTAATGGTAGAATCATTGGTGACATGTTAATTTAATGGTAGATCTCTTGATGACATGTTAATTTAATGGTAGATCTCTTGACGACATGTTAATTTAATGGTAGATCTCTTGATGACATGTTGATTTTAAGATCTTTTTTGCAGCTTTACACCATTTAGACGATGAGGCATTGCGATATTTCAGTGTTCTTAAATAAGAAATTCTACTAATTTTTGAAAGAGTATTGGTATCGACAATAAGGGCCCTACGCATCACTTCCGAGATGCTGTTTAAATACTTTTTGGCTGTACTGTATTTAACTCGAATTGTATTGGATACTGTTTCACATGTAAGGGCGTGCATGTCTCCTGTACAATGCTGTGTAAAACGTCAACTGCACCGCGTATACTCATGATTACAATATGATAATAACATTTATTTTCACTTTTTAATCACATTGTAATAAAGTATTGTACAAAACCAATAAGACAAGTGTGTCAAATAAATAAGTAAACGCTTGCTTGCACCGCACGTACAAGTGAAATAGATCGGTCACATGTCTAATCAATGCACGCTACATGAAGGTTAATTGTTTTGAAGACCAAGAGAGAGATTATCAGTATTGTCCGCAAAGCAATGTAAAGTCATTATATGTTGTGTTACCCCACTGGCCTTTCTTGACTAGGGTAACAAAGGTAACATACAAAGACTTGAGCCTTTCTTGATGATTATTTTACACAAGATGTCACAGCAAACATCCTCTCTCTCACTCCCAACTTGGCACGGATCGTACGGTGGTCTTATCTGCAATAAGTTTCCTTCTTTGGTATCGGGGTTTACCGTCTAGTTCTGCCCCACTGACGATTGTTCCGAACGGCCCGTATTGATACATACTATCTCCGTGTCTGTCAGATTTGATGGCTAACCAAACTTCACCAGGGCTGTCAAAATATATCCAATTTTGGATTCAATTCCAGACTTTCTGGCATCAAAAGTGTTTACCAAAATAAAGGACCTACATGTTGGCCAAAACTGATGACAGATTTTTTGTATACGTATTTAAGCATTTAACCTTGTAAACAAGTCTCATCAGTAGATTCAGTCACATATCTATGTGGCAGTTTATGATGGAAAACAACCATGACTGTTATGTAAAATATTTACTTGATCGAAAACCTAATTAATCACACAAAGAACAATACCCTTGGTATTCATTTACTCTGCGACATAAATACAGATGTAAACGGTCACCGATGTAGTATTTGAAATATTTATGTATACAAAATATCTATACTATAAACAATGCATTATCTAACTACACGACTGTGTACTTTACAGATTTAATCAAGTTTCTGAAATATAATTTAATTTATCTCTTGAAGACCAGAATGTTAATTTTGGGGCCTATTTGATATATATTTATCAAATTCCTTTTTCTAGTATGCACATGCATTAAGCTATTTCTCTCTTCATTATGGTGCGCAGTGTATCAAGTTATCTCCCCTAATTTTGGAGTTATGCCCCTTTGCACAGTATACCCGGTAGACAAAATACAAAAAGCTACGATGACAGGTAAATCCCCACCTTCCCTCCCTCCCAATTTTAATAATTTTTATGCTTTGGGTTGACCTGTTTTTACAGGTATATTCTTCAAATCGCCAAGACTTCAAACACGACATGCAGAGGTGCAATCGGGAACCGTCAACAATTTCCGTAAACGAGAAAGTGCCGACGGTTACCGATCGGCAGAGGTGATGGCGGTATTTTTTCTGTCGATAAGCCGCGTAGGGTTACAGTTGTTCACTGTTAAGGTAATTGTCATCGATATGCTTATTTAAAATTCAATATCAGTTATTAGTACTCTGATAATGTACTGATCCCAAACAGGGGCGAAGACAGATTTTATGACACTGTCAGAGAAATGACAACATTTGCATAAAAAATTCTTTATATGAGAGCATCAGGACAAACGAGGTTAGTTTATGTACCGTGCTGAAGAATAACAAAATACGAACGTGGAAAGACAAGAGTGAAAATTACGAAAAAAAAAGAAAGAAAAAATACAGAAAAAGAAAAATGTGGGACTCCATGAAGATCTGGGATTGTTTGCTCGCATTCTCATTGGAGCAAGATCCCGACTAGAAGTAAACGCTCAGGAAGTCATTGCAAAAATACGAATTGTTTGTAATTGCCCGGAACTTATTTCATCTGACGTACACTAATTGCATTGCTCAGTGAAAAGTCAGCTATGAGTATCATAGAAAACCTAGCAACTGATAGCCCTGTTGAAATCACGGACGAACCGTTCACAAGAGGAAGCAGATACAAAACTCGTCCTGCATGCTCTGGATGCAACTCAAAGCTGCACATCAAACTTATATATCCACTTTTGGAAAGGACCAGTATAGGCTTAGCCTGTTGTCTAATCCATTTATTTATATATCTTTATGTAATTGTATACATGTATCACTTGATAATAAAATATTTTGAAATGAAATATATCCACTCACTGGATACAGAGCATGTGTGTTCATTCTATTCTGAAGAAGGTATCGCGGCTCCCAAAGTGTACCAAATTCTCTACTTATATTAGGGGTACATCTATGGTAGTCTGTCGCCTTTACAAATGGAGGCCCTACATGGTGTATCTGTGCGTTTTCATGAGCAGATAATACTGGAAGGTTTTCTGACAAAGTAGATTTTGAAAGGCATTTCGGTCTGTAGACGAATCAGTGAAATGCGTTTTCGCAGATCTCAGAAAGAATGAACTAACAGAAGACATGGAACCAAAGATCGAAGAATTCACATGTTTTCTATATTGTCCATAAACAATTCTTACGGATATTGGTCATCTACGCTGGTTGATCCAGGCTATAGTTTGGCTGAATGATGACGCCGCACGCCCTGTTTTTCCATTTCCTACTATATTTAGATGGAAGGAGGAAAATAATAGTTATGCTCCGATCAAGAACTCCCTTCCTCTTGCACCAACGGCAGTGCCTGAACTTATTCTATGTAAGTGCAAACAACCTTATGTTTATCAAATGAGTGTAAATGTACATCCAACAACTTGTTTTGTACAGAACTTGCGAGTGTGAGGGAGGTGATAACACCTGTGACAACACACCATTAGGCCAATCATTGTATGGAAATAATGACATGGACGAGATATTGATTAAAATTTCCATTAGGGACAACAGTTTCGAAAGTTATCTGGAATTCTCACTTATGCATAGGCAAAAACTAAAAATTCAGTGGAACCTCTATAAACCGAACATGCATGGAACATGGATATATGTCCGCTTTACAGAGGGTTCAGTTTGGAGAAGTTGATCGAAATGACCGGTCGAATTCCGTATATAATTGGTCGGACGATGTTTGTTAGAATGTACCAGATTACAAAAAAGAAATGTATGTTTTGCTTGTGAACATTTATTAATAAAAATAGGCTTACAATTGTCGCCATTTTGCCTATTTTCAATTTTTGTCACTGGCGGTGAAAAAATATCGCTGTAATTGATTGATAATTAATCGTGTGACATTTTTGGGGAAATCACTTTTGACTATCGAGTGACGTCATGGGGTAATCCTTGTTGACCATCGTGTGACGTAATTATGTAATCCTTGTTGACCATCGTGTGACGTAATGGGGGTAACCTTGTTGACCATCGTGTGACGTAATTAGGTAATTTTTGTTGACCACCATGGGACGTTATGATGTAATCCTTGTTGACCATCGTGTGACGTAATGGTGTAATCCTTGTTGACCATCGTGTGACGTTATGGTGTAATCCTTGTTGACCATCGTGTGACGTTATGGTGTAATCCTTGTTGACCATCGTGTGACGTAATGGTGTAATCCTTGTTGACCACCATGGGACGTTATGGTGTAATCATTGTTGACCATCGTGTGACGTTATGGGGGTAATTCTTGTTGACCATCGTGTGAAGTTATGGGGAAATCCTTGTTTACCATCGTGTGACGTAATGGGGGCAACCTTGTTGACCATCGTGTGACGTAATTCGGTAATCCTTGTTGACCATCGTGTGATGTTATGGTGTAATCCTTGTTGACCATCGTGTGACGTTATGGTGTAATCCTTGTTGACCATCGTGTGACGTTATGGGGGTAATTCTTGTTGACCATCGTGTGACGTCATGGTGTAATCCTTGTTGACCATCTTGTGACGTAATTAGGTAATCCTTGTTGACCATCGTGTGACGTAATTATGTAATCCTTGATGACCATCGTGTGATGTTATGGTGTAATCCTTGTTGACCATCGTGTGACGTTATGGGTAAATCCTTGTTGACCACCATATGACGTTATTGGATTTTCTTCGTTTTTTAATATTGCTTGTTAATAATTGGACATTTAGTGCTTCTAGTAAAACATAAATAGACCAAATGAATTAGAGCATTGATGAATGCTTAAGGGTTGATCGACTGTGGGCGATATTGTAGCTCACAAGGGATTTCTTCTTATAATATTGCCATAAAGTATCAGTTTCTGTTGGAATTGGAATACAATGTCATATTATATAATCACTTTTTACACTTTCCGCGAGATTTAATTACATCGTTTTAGGAAGAATGGTCAACAGGATATGAGACAGTGTTTTCGAGTTTGTTGCTGGTTAGCTTACAAATAAAATAATTTATACCATGAGAACTACACAGACTCAAAATAAAATTTGAAAATGTAAAACATTGATTTAATAACAATTGTCGAAATTTTAAGGTTTTTTTTTAAGATCAAATATGTAGTAATCATTATTTGATGGAAGATGATAAAACAAATAGACAATCATTTCATCTCTGTCATTGGAGACACATTTTCTGAGTTTGAATGTATGCTAACCAGACAAATGAGGAATGACCAATTTCTGATTGGCAATCTGCGAAGATATGGCGCACTCCCGTGTGTCATATATGTGGTTAGGTATATAAAACAAAGATTGCCAAGCAACAAGAATCGGGGTAATAAAAGTTGATGACACACGGATATCACTGCAGTAGAAAGTAAAGGTCACCCACACGTGTCTAACGAACACAGGTCTTACAACGGCATCCGAACAGGGAGGTGATAGACGAAGGCAGAAACGATGAATCTTAATTAAACAGACGTCTGACGGACGCAAACACATCTCACTAATCACTGATAGGAATCGTCAGGACACTTTCTGTTTATAGCTCATGTATGATGTTTTCTCTGGGTTTTTTTTTTATCGCTGTTGAGTTGATCTAGGGTTTCCCGCGTCGCATTTTCTCTCACCTGTAGAAATGGGCTGTATCAAAATGGCGGATTTTTGTTTATGCTTTATGTTGAAGGTACTGTAGCGAGTAGATGTTGTCTTTCAACCAAGTATATGCTAATGGACATCAAAAACGATATCACGCGCAGGAAAACAACAGGAACTAAGAAATATAGCAATTAAACAATATAAGCATATTTCGAAATTTGTTCAAAACCTCTATAAATTATCACCAAGTAGAAAATACCATATTTGGTAGAGGTACCTGTCTCTCTGTCAGAGATGGTAGTAGATATCTGTCTCTCTGTCAGAGATGGTAGTAGATACCTGTCTCTCTGTCAGAGATGGTAGTAGATATCTGTCTCTCTGTCAGAGATGGTAGTAGATAACTGTCTCTCTGTCAGAGATGGTAGTAGATACCTGTCTCTGTCAGAGATGGTAGTAGATACCTGTCTCTCTGTCAGAGATGGTAGTAGATACCTGTCTCTCTGTCAGAGATGGTAGTAGATATCTGTCTCTCTGTCAGAGATGGTAGTAGATACCTGTCTCTCTGTCATAAAATGGTAGTAGATATCTGTCTCTCTGTCAGAGATGGTAGTAGATACCTGTCTCTCTGTCAGAGATGGTAGTAGACACCTGTCTCTCTGTCAGAGATGGTAGTAGATACCTGTCTCTCTGTCAGAGATGGTAATAGATACCTGTCTCTCTGTCAGAGATGGTATTAGATATCTGTCTCTGTCAGAGATGGTAGTAGATAACTGTCTCTCTGTCAGAGATGGTAGTAGATACCTGTCTCTGTCAGAGATGGTAGTAGATACCTGTCTCTCTGTCAGAGATGGTAGTAGATACCTGTCTCTCTCAGAGATGGTAGTAGATACCTGTCTCTCTGTCAGAGATGGTAGTAGATATCTGTCTCTGTCAGAGATGGTAGTAGATAACTGTCTCTCTGTCAGAGATGGTAGTAGATACCTGTCTCTGTCAGAGATGGTAGTAGATACCTGTCTCTCTGTCAGAGATGGTAGTAGATACCTGTCTCTCTCAGAGATGGTAGTAGATACCTGTCTCTCTGTCAGAGATGGTAGTAGATACCTGTCTCTCTCAGAGATGGTAGTAGATATCTGTCTCTCTGTCAGAGATGGTAGTAGATACCTGTCTCTCTGTCAGAGATGGTAGTAGATAACTGTCTCTCTGTCAGAGATGGTAGTAGATACCTGTCTCTCTGTCAGAGATGGTAGTAGATACCTGTCTCTCTGTCAGAGATGGTAGTAGATACCTGTCTCTCTGTCAGAGATGGTAGTAGATACCTGTCTCTCTGTCAGAGATGGTAGTAGATACCTGTCTCTCTGTCAGAGATGGTAGTAGGTACCTGTCTCTCTATCAGAGATGGTAGTAGATATCTGTCTCTCTGTCAGAGATAGTAGTAGATACCTGTCTCTGTCAGAGATGGTAGTAGATACCTGTCTCTCTGTCAGAGATGGTAGTAGATACCTGTCTCTCTGTCAGACATGGTAGTAGATACCTGTCTCTCTGTCAGAGATGGTAGTAGATACCTGTCTCTGTCAGACATGGTAGTAGATACCTGTCTCTCTGTCAGAGATGGTAGTAGGTACCTGTCTCTGTCAGAGATGGTAGTAGATGTCTGTCTCTCTGTCAGAGATGGTAGTAGATACCTGTCTCTCTGTCAGAGATGGTAGTAGGTACCTGTCTCTCTGTCAGAGATGGTAGTAGGTACCTGTCTCTCTGTCAGAGATGGTAGTAGATACCTGTCTCTCTGTCAGATATGGTAGTAGATAACTGTCACTGTCAGAGATGGTAGTAGGTACCTGTCTCTCTGTCAGAGATGGTAGTAGATATCTGTCTCTGTCAGAGATGGTAGTAGATACATGTCTCTCTGTCAGAGATGGTAGTAGATAACTGTCACTGTCAGAGATGGTAGTAGATACCTGTCTCTGTCAGAGATGGTAGTAGATACCTGTCTCTGTCAGAGATGGTATTAGATATCTGTCTCTCTGTCAGAGATGGTAGTAGATATCTGTCTCTCTGTCTGAGATGGTATTAGATACCTGTCTCTGTCAGAGATGGTATTAGATACCTGTCTCTGTCAGAGATGGTAGTAGATACCTGTCTCTCTGTCAGAGATGGTAGTAGATACCTGTCTCTGTCAGAGATGGTAGTAGATACATGTCTCTCTGTCAGAGATGGTAGTAGATAACTGTCACTGTCAGAGATGGTAGTAGATACCTGTCTCTGTCAGAGATGGTAGTAGATACCTGTCTCTGTCAGAGATGGTAGTAGATACCTGTCTCTCTGTCAGAGATGGTAGTAGATATCTGTCTCTCTGTCAGAGATGGTAGTAGATACCTGTCTCTGTCAGAGATGGTAGTAGATACCTGTCTCTCTGTCAGAGATGGTAGTAGATATCTGTCTCTCTGTCAGAGATGGTAGTAGATATCTGTCTCTCTGTCAGAGATGGTAGTAGATACCTGTCTCTCTGTCAGAGATGGTAGTAGATACCTGTCTCTCTGTCAGACATGGTAGTAGATACCTGTCTCTCTGTCAGAGATGGTAGTAGATACCTGTCTCTGTCAGAGATGGTAGTAGATACTTGTCTCTGTCAGAGATGGTAGTAGATATCTGTCTCTCTGTCAGAGATGGTAGTAGATACCTGTCTCTCTGTCAGAGATGGTAGTAGGTAACTGTCTCTGTCAGAGATGGTAGTAGATACCTGTCTCTGTCAGAGATGGTAGTAGATACCTGTCTCTCTGTCAGAGATGGTAGTAGATACCTGTCTCTCTGTCAGAGATGGTAGTAGATACCTGTCTCTCTGTCAGAGATGGTAGTAGATACCTGTCTCTCTGTCAGAGATGGTAGTAGGTACCTGTCTCTCTGTCAGAGATGGTAGTAGATACCTGTCTCTCTGTCAGAGATGGTAGTAGATACCTGTCTCTGTCAGAGATGGTAGTAGATACCTGTCTCTGTCAGAGATGGTAGTAGATACCTGTCTCTCTGTCAGAGATGGTAGTAGATACCTGTCTCTGTCAGAGATGGTAGTAGATACCTGTCTCTGTCAGAGATGGTAGTAGATATCTGTCTCTGTCAGAGATGGTAGTAGATATCTGTCTCTCTGTCAGAGATGGTAGTAGATACCTGTCTCTCTGTCAGAGATGGTAGTAGATACCTGTCTCTGTCAGAGATGGTAGTAGATACCTGTCTCTCTGTCAGAGATGGTAGTAGATACCTGTCTCTCTGTCAGAGATGGTAGTAGATACCTGTCTCTCTGTCAGAGATGGTAGTAGATACCTGTCTCTCTGTCAGAGATGGTAGTAGATACCTGTCTCTCTGTCAGAGATGGTAGTAGATACCTGTCTCTGTCAGAGATGGTAGTAGATACCTGTCTCTGTCAGAGATGGTAGTAGATACCTGTCTCTCTGTCAGAGATGGTAGTAGATACTGTCTCTCTGTCAGAGATGGTAGTAGATACCTGTCTCTGTCAGAGATGGTAGTAGATACCTGTCTCTCTGTCAGAGATGGTAGTAGATACCTGTCTCTCTGTCAGAGATGGTAGTAGATACCTGTCTCTCTGTCAGAGATGGTAGTAGATACCTGTCTCTCTGTCAGAGATGGTAGTAGATACCTGTCTCTCTGTCAGAGATGGTAGTAGATACCTGTCTCTCTGTCAGAGATGGTAGTAGATACCTGTCTCTGTCAGAGATGGTAGTAGATACCTGTCTCTCTGTCAGAGATGGTAGTAGATACCTGTCTCTCTGTCAGAGATGGTAGTAGATACCTGTCTCTCTGTCAGAGATGGTAGTAGATACCTGTCTCTGTCAGAGATGGTAGTAGATACCTGTCTCTGTCAGAGATGGTAGTAGATACCTGTCTCTCTGTCAGAGATGGTAGTAGATACCTGTCTCTGTCAGAGATGGTAGTAGATACCTGTCTCTGTCAGAGATGGTAGTAGATACCTGTCTCTCTGTCAGAGATGGTAGTAGATACCTGTCTCTCTGTCAGAGATGGTAGTAGATACCTGTCTCTCTGTCAGAGATGGTAGTAGATACCTGTCTCTCTGTCAGAGATGGTAGTAGGTACCTGTCTCTGTCAGAGATGGTAGTAGATAACTGTCTCTCTGTCAGAGATGGTAGTAGATATCTGTCTCTCTGTCAGAGATAGTAGTAGATACCTGTCTCTCTGTCAGAGATGGTAGTAGATACCTGTCTCTCTGTCAGAGATGGTAGTAGATACCTGTCTCTCTGTCAGAGATGGTAGTAGATACCTGTCTCTCTGTCAGAGATGGTAGTAGATATCTGTCTCTCTGTCAGAGATGGTAGTAGATACCTGTCTCTCTGTCAGAGATGGTAGTAGATACCTGTCTCTCTGTCAGAGATGGTAGTAGATACCTGTCTCTGTCAGAGATGGTAGTAGATACCTGTCTCTGTCAGAGATGGTAGTAGATACCTGTCTCTCTGTCAGAGATGGTAGTAGATACCTGTCTCTCTGTCAGAGATGGTAGTAGATACCTGTCTCTCTGTCAGAGATGGTAGTAGATACCTGTCTCTCTGTCAGAGATGGTAGTAGATACCTGTCTCTCTGTCAGAGATGGTAGTAGATACCTGTCTCTCTGTCAGAGATGGTAGTAGATACCTGTCTCTCTGTCAGAGATGGTAGTAGATACCTGTCTCTCTGTCAGAGATGGTAGTAGATACCTGTCTCTCTGTCAGAGATGGTAGTAGATACCTGTCTCTCTGTCAGAGATGGTAGTAGATACCTGTCTCTCTGTCAGAGATGGTAGTAGATACCTGTCTCTCTGTCAGAGATGGTAGTAGATACCTGTCTCTCTGTCAGAGATGGTAGTAGATACCTGTCTCTCTGTCAGAGATGGTAGTAGATACCTGTCTCTCTGTCAGAGATGGTAGTAGATACCTGTCTCTGTCAGAGATGGTAGTAGATACCTGTCTCTCTGTCAGAGATGGTAGTAGATACCTGTCTCTCTGTCAGAGATGGTAGTAGGTACCTGTCTCTCTGTCAGAGATGGTAGTAGATACCTGTCTCTCTGTCAGAGATGGTAGTAGATACCTGTCTCTGTCAGAGATGGTAGTAGACACCTGTCTCACTGTCAGAGATGGTAGTAGATACCTGTCTCTCTGTCAGAGATGGTAGTAGATACCTGTCTCTCTGTCAGAGATGGTAGTAGATACCTGTCTCTCTGTCAGAGATGGTAGTAGATACCTGTCTCTCTGTCAGAGATGGTAGTAGATACCTGTCTCTCTGTCAGAGATGGTAGTAGATACCTGTCTCTGTCAGAGATGGTAGTAGACACCTGTCTCTCTGTCAGAGATGGTAGTAGATAACTGTCACTGTCAGAGATGGTAGTAGATACCTGTCTCACTGTCAGAGATGGTAGTAGATACCTGTCTCTCTGTCAGAGATGGTAGTAGATACCTGTCTCTCTGTCAGAGATGGTAGTAGATACCTGTCTCTCTGTCAGAGATGGTAGTAGATACCTGTCTCTGTCAGAGATGGTAGTAGATACCTGTCTCTCTGTCAGAGATGGTAGTAGATACCTGTCTCTCTGTCAGAGATGGTAGTAGATACCTGTCTCACTGTCAGAGATGGTAGTAGATACCTGTCTCTCTGTCAGAGATGGTAGTAGATACCTATCTCTCTGTCAGAGATGGTAGTAGATACCTGTCTCTGTCAGAGATGGTAGTAGATACCTGTCTCTCTGTCAGAGATGGTAGTAGATACCTGTCTCTCTGTCAGAGATGGTAGTAGATACCTGTCTCTCTGTCAGAGATGGTAGTAGATACCTGTCTCTCTGTCAGAGATGGTAGTAGATACCTGTCTCTCTGTCAGAGATGGTAGTAGATACCTGTCTCTCTGTCAGAGATGGTAGTAGATACCTGTCTCTGTCAGAGATGGTAGTAGATATCTGTCTCTCTGTCAGAGATGGTAGTAGATACCTGTCTCTGTCAGAGATGGTAGTAGATACCTGTCTCTCTGTCAGAGATGGTAGTAGATACCTGTCTCTGTCAGAGATGGTAGTAGATACCTGTCTCTCTGTCAGAGATGGTAGTAGATACCTGTCTCTGTCAGAGATGGTAGTAGATACCTGTCTCTCTGTCAGAGATGGTAGTAGATACCTGTCTCTCTGTCAGAGATGGTAGTAGATACCTGTCTCTGTCAGAGATGGTAGTAGATACCTGTCTCTGTCAGAGATGGTAGTAGATACCTGTCTCTCTGTCAGAGATGGTAGTAGATACCTGTCTCTCTGTCAGAGATGGTAGTAGATACCTGTCTCTCTGTCAGAGATGGTAGTAGATACCTGTCTCTGTCAGAGATGGTAGTAGATACCTGTCTCTGTCAGAGATGGTAGTAGATACCTGTCTCCTGTCAGAGATGGTAGTAGATACCTGTCTCTCTGTCAGAGATGGTAGTAGATACCTGTCTCTCTGTCAGAGATGGTAGTAGATACCTGTCTCTCTGTCAGAGATGGTAGTAGATACCTGTCTCTGTCAGAGATGGTAGTAGATACCTGTCTCCTGTCAGAGATGGTAGTAGATACCTGTCTCTCTGTCAGAGATGGTAGTAGATACCTGTCTCTCTGTCAGAGATGGTAGTAGATACCTGTCTCTCTGTCAGAGATGGTAGTAGATACCTGTCTCTGTCAGAGATGGTAGTAGATACCTGTCTCTCTGTCAGAGATGGTAGTAGATACCTGTCTCTCTGTCAGAGATGGTAGTAGGTAACTGTCTCTGTCAGAGATGGTAGTAGATACCTGTCTCTGTCAGAGATGGTAGTAGATATCTGTCTCTCTGTCAGAGATGGTAGTAGATACCTGTCTCTCTGTCAGAGATGGTAGTAGATACCTATCTCTCTATCAGAGATGGTAGTAGATATCTGTCTCTCTGTCAGAGATGGTAGTAGGTACCTGTCTCTCTGTCAGAGATGGTAGTAGATAACTGTCTCTCTATCAGAGATGGTAGTAGGTAACTGTCTCTGTCAGAGATGGTAGTAGGTAACTGTTTCTGTCAGAGATGGTAGTAGATACCTGTCTCTGTCAGAGATGGTAGTAGATACCTGTCTCTCTGTCAGAGATGGTAGTAGATACATGTCTCTCTGTCAGAGATGGTAGTAGGTACCTGTCTCTCTGTCAGAGATGGTAGTAGATACCTGTCTCTGTCAGAGATGGTAGTAGATATCTGTCTCTCTGTCAGATATGGTAGTAGATATCTGTCTCTCTGTCAGATATGGTAGTAGATACCTGTCTCTGTCAGAGATGGTAGTAGATATATGTCTCTCTGTCAGAGATGGTAGTAGATACCTGTCTCTCTGTCAGAGATGGTAGTAGATATCTCTGTCAGAGATGGTAGTAGATACATGTCTCTCTGTCAGAGATGGTAGTAGGTACCTGTCTCTCTGTCAGAGATGGTAGTAGATACCTGTCTCTGTCAGAGATGGTAGTAGATATCTGTCTCTCTGTCAGATATGGTAGTAGATATCTGTCTCTCTGTCAGATATGGTAGTAGATACCTGTCTCTGTCAGAGATGGTAGTAGATATATGTCTCTCTGTCAGAGATGGTAGTAGATACCTGTCTCTCTGTCAGAGATGGTAGTAGATACCTGTCTCGAGAACGACCCCTTGTGTGTATGAAATACATGCATGCAGTAAAATCGTTTGTGTGTTTAGGTTGCTGCTATATGTTTGTATTTGTGGTAGCACGTAGCTGATGCCGACTTTATAGTGTAATCTCACTGAAACTTACTGCCGAAAACATCCGGACACTCTGCCCGGTCACATTATACTGACAACGGGCGAACCAGTCGTTCCACTCCCAAATATGTTGAGCGCTTATTAGCAGGAATAGCAACTACGTACCATTTATGTAGGCTATGCTTTTTTTTCTCGTCCACGGGGCGGAACCCAAATCCTTCCTCACAGGGGCGGGCGAACGCTCGTCTAAAGACCAACAGTGAGGTATAGGCGAAGGACACATCGGGGAAGAATAAAGTTGCTAGAAAGAAGAGAAAAGAAATAATCCCAAATCGAGTCGCCTCGACTTACGCCATATCTGCAGGACATCTGTCAGAGAGCTTTTCACAGTAAGTAAACACTTGTTCTATCTCAGTAAATGTCAGAAAAGATGTCTGCATATAATTGCCTCCATCGAAGCTATAATTAGATGATAACTCAGTGTTTTACATGCAATTCAAATTAGCTTCCGCATGTATTTCATGTACTTATAATATGCAAAAGGATGAATAAAAAGATTTTAAAACTGAAAAATTTAGCTACCGCATACCAAATAATGAATAGACTCCGATAATTTAAGTGAAACATATTTTCATGTTTCTAGATGTGAACATTTTTTTTTGTATTATAGATTAATTTTGAACATCAAGATTAGACAAACGTTTCCAGGGGAGCGCTGATAAAACATCATGTAATCGTTACGCTCGTATGCCGACTGTTGTTAGTTGCAATATTAATTTTCTATCGATTGGAAACTGTTCGCGGAGTCGGCATTTTTCTGTCGAGACAGTTTCTTGTAAGGCGTTTGTCATCCTCCAATCAAAGTCCTATTAACGTTTGGTTTAGTTGTCAATTTGTGCAGTGTTGATCTTCATTGGATTCCAATCAAGCTCCATCTGAGCGTCCGTTAAGACGAAATACAAATTTGATTACGGTACAATGGGATTTTGAATAGAACAGAACATCAATCTGTTGACGACAGTGCGTTGGCAGTACACGGAAGCTTCAAGTGGGAGGAAACGAAAGAATTGGATGGTCGTGGGGAGTGGGGGTATAGACACAGCTCATCACGTGTGGATGAATAAGAAGTAGGTAGGTAAGTGGACAAATTAATGGCGATCCACATGGTGTCAATATAATCCAAAATCTGGTCATTGTATCCACAAAATAGAAAAAAATATCTTTTTCTGATTTATTGATACAACACTTTGAATAATTTGTAGGAGAATTAATCAACGAATAGATTACATATCAATACACCAAGGGAATAATCAATTAACTGATAAATACCAATCAATACACCACGTGATTAATTAATTAACTGATAAATACTAATCAATACATCACGTATTTAATTAATTAACACATAAAAACCAATCAATAACCACGAGATTGATTAATTAACAGATAAATATCAATCAATACACCACGTGATTAATCAATTAACTGATAATACCAGTCAATACACCAATGGATTAATTCATTAAAGAATAAATATCAATCAATACACCACGGGATTAATTAATTAACGGATAAATATCAACACACCACGGGATTAATCAATTAACTGATAAATACCAGTCAATACACCACGGGATTAATTAATTAACTGATAAATACCAGTCAATACACCACAATCCATGGAACTGGCATCAAAGTATTTACAGCCTTAGATGAATAAAAGCAATAACATAACCTGTTTGATGTTAATAGATACATCCTAATGGTGTATCGGGATATAAACGTCCCGGTAACTTAGACGGGCCGACACGTGGTGGTAAACTGTTTCGTTTGATTGACTCATTGTTACTGCCCGATCAAAACAGTGATCAGGACGCTATCTACAATATTACGGATACATATAACAAGTCACAGGACCTTAGACATAAACAAAAACAGCAGAGAATATCGGTATGATAACGAAAATGTAATTCTAATTCAAAATCGATAAAACAGGGTGTAATAATACAATCATACAGAGAATCAGACCAGGTCATCCGGAATGGTTCCGTATTCTTCCTCGAGGACACCCGCCGTACAAATCTAGGTCACGACGACACCCGCCATACAAATCTAGGTCACGACGACACCCGCCGTACAAATCTAGGTCACGACGACACCCGCCATACAAATCTAGGTCACGACGACACCCGCCGTACAAATCTAGGTCACGACGACACCCGCCGTACACATATAGGTCACGACGGCTCTCGCCATACAAATCTAGTTCACGACGACACCCGCCATACAAATCTAGGTCACGACGACACCCGCCATATACTTAAATCTAGGTCAAATCAGCGACACCCACCATGCAAGACTAGGTCAAATCGACGACACCCGCCATACAAGTCTAGGTCACGATGGCTCCCTCCATACAAATCTAGGTCACGACGGCTCCCGCCATACAAATCTAGGTCACGACGACACCCGCCGTACAAATCTAGGTCACGACGACACCCGCCGCACAAATCTAGGTCACGGCGACAACGCCATACAAATCTAGGTCACGACGACACCCGCCGTACAATTCTAGGTCACGACGACACCCGCCATACAAGACTAGGTCAAATCGGCGACACCCGCCATACAAGTCTAGGTCAAATCGGCGACACCCGCCATACAAATCTAGGTCACGACGACACCCGCCATACAAGTCTAGGTCACGACGGCTCCCTCCATACAAATCTAGGTCACGACGGCTCCCGCCATACAAATCTAGGTCACGACGACACCCGCCGTACAAATCTAGGTCACGACGACACCCGCCGCACAAATCTAGGTCACGGCGACAACGCCATACAAATCTAGGTCACGACGACACCCGCCGTACAATTCTAGGTCACGACGACACCCGCCATACAAGACTAGGTCAAATCGGCGACACCCGCCATACAAATATAGGTCACGGCGACACCCGCCATACAAATCTAGGGCTCGACGACACCCGCCATACAAATCTAGGTCAAATTCAGGTTACGTCACATTCTCAAAATAAAGACAAGGATAATGTCAACGGAACCACTCGGCAGCTAGGCAATATATCAAAATGAGATCAAGATGTCCATAAAACTTCCCCGTGATTTTCATTAACCTACATCTCTCGAAAACCTGTGTCTTTGATTGTCACGGAAATCGTGATGGTAGGAACACATACCATACGTTGGGGAATCAGGGATGTTAGTAACTAGAAATGGAAAATCAACAATTGTGAAATTGAAAGTCTCACGCTTATCATACAACTTAATTGTAAACTGTCAACGCTGGTATTGTTGTAGGTAAGGAGTCTGCAGTGTCCTTGATTTCAAGTTCAGCAAGGTTAATCCGATCGAGATGGTCAATGAAGATCTTATTATTTAAAGATCAAATTGTCAATATATCAATAGGTGAAGTTGAAAGACTGTTACCTGATAAGCTCTTCAATATAATCAGCTTGGAATGAAAACAAAAACGTGCCGGTCAGCAAACCTGTCGCAGTTATTGTACTAACATCAGAGGCGAGTTCGAAACCTACGTGGGGCAGTTGCCAGGTACTGACCGTAGACCGGTGGTTTTTCTCCGGGTACTCCTGCTTTCCTCCACCTCCAAACCTGGCACGTCCTTAAATGACCCTGGCTGTTAATAGGACGTTAAACAAAAAGAAACCAAACCAAAGAAAACGTTTCATGGTGAATCCATTCAGGAGAGAGCGTGTCAGGCAGGGAGCTCCTAATACACTCTGGCCTTCTTCATGGGACGAACGTTTATGTCAAATACCGGAAGTGGGCAGTGTTAATGAGACATTAGGAAGAAAGAAACAGAAAACAGAACATGCGCAAATCCTAAAATTAGTCGTCTCTTATGAATCACGCAATGGCGCAATCAGGCATATGTCTGATGCTCTATCTACAGTGACCTATAACATTAATATCTGTGATACTCTGAAACCGCCAGACTAAAATTAGGTCCAGACTTTTGTCCTGCGTAGATGTAGCAATATTTTTATCCATCATATTTCATTGCGTCTTCCAGTGATTGTGAATGTGAGGATGTAAATATTTGTCAATCCTCTTAGACGGATTTTAACGAAAGCATAACAACTGGAGCGAGATATTTCTAGAAAGAGCTGGGATGTCAACCGCAATACCGAAGACATCTTAGTGTAAAAAATTGTTAAATGAATACCGTACTTGTCAACACAATAATGTGTTCTATAAAGAAGATTAAGTGACACACTGTTGTAGGAAATTTCTGTAGTACATCAGCTCACCAACGGTTAACCCTAATAACCATTCCGGGGAGTACTTTAATTACAATAAGAGAGAGAGAGAGAAGGCGTAGAAATAACATCCAGTACGTTTCTGCTTCTACAGAATACATTTAACTGCCAACAAGATTCTGATTAGGAAGCAGAATCTGATGAATCTCGCCCTCGAGACATCTGTCTAATTAGTGTTAGGGATGACAGAGACCTCTTTATCTACCAGAAAATGTTATGAATTCCAGAACTTTGTTAGGAAAGAGATATATATGGTATAGGGGCATGGAGTCCAGATATCTGTGGTATGGTGGCGTGGAGTCTATATATCTGTGGTATGGTGGCGTGGAGTGTAGATATCTGTGGTATGGTGGCGTGGAGTCTATATATCTGTGGTATGGTGGCGTGGAGTGTAGATATCTGTGGTATGGTGGCGTGGAGTGTAGATATCTGTGGTATGGTGGCGTGGAGTGTAGATATCTGTGGTATGGTGGCGTGGAGTGTAGATATATGTGGTATGGTGGCGTGGAGTGTAGATATATGTGGTATGGTGGCGTGGAGTGTAGATATCTGTGGTATGGTGGCATGGAGTGTAGATATCTGTGGTATGGTGGCATGGAGTGTAGATATCTGTGGTATGGTGGCATGGAGTGTAGATATCTGTGGTATGGTGGCATGGAGTGTAGATATATGTGGTATGGTGGCATGGAGTGTAGATATCTGTGGTATGGTGGCGTGGAGTGTAGATATATGTGGTATGGTGGCGTGGAGTGTAGATATCTGTGGTATGGTGGCGTGGAGTGTAGATATCTGTGGTATGGTGGCATGGAGTGTAGATATCTGTGGTATGGTGGCATGGAGTGTAGATATCTGTGGTATGGTGGCGTGGAGTGTAGATATATGTGGTATGGTGGCGTAGAGTGTAGATATCTGTGGTATGGTAGCGTGGAGTGTAGATATATATGGTATGGTGGCATGGAGTGTAGATATATGTGGTATGGTGGCGTGGAGTGTAGATATCTGTGGTATGGTGGCATAGAGTCTATATATCTGTGGTATGGTGGCATGGAGTGTAGATATCTGTGGTATGGTGGCGTGGAGTGTAGATATATGTGGTATGGTGGCGTGGAGTGTAGATATCTGTGGTATGGTGGCGTGGAGTGTAGATATCTGTGGTATGGTGGCATGGAGTGTAGATATCTGTGGTATGGTGGCATGGAGTGTAGATATCTGTGGTATGGTGGCGTGGAGTGTAGATATATGTGGTATGGTGGCGTAGAGTGTAGATATCTGTGGTATGGTAGCGTGGAGTGTAGATATATATGGTATGGTGGCATGGAGTGTAGATATATGTGGTATGGTGGCGTGGAGTGTAGATATCTGTGGTATGGTGGCATAGAGTCTATATATCTGTGGTATGGTGGCATGGAGTCCAGATATCTGTGGTATGGTGGCGTGGAGTGTAGATATCTGTGGTATGGTGACGTGGAGTGTTGATATATGTGGTATGGTGGCGTGGAATGTAGATATATGTGGTATGGTGGCGTGGAGTGTAGATATATGTGGTATGGTGACGTGGAGTGTAGATATATGTGGTATGGTGGCGTGGAGTGTAGATATCTGTGGTATGGTGGCGTGGAGTGTAGATATCTGTGGTATGGTGGCGTGGAGTGCAGATATCTGGTATGGTGGCGTGGAGTGTAGATATCTGTGGTATGGTGACGTGGAGTGTAGATATCTCTGGTATGGTGGCGTGGAGTGTAGATATCTGTGGTATGGTGGCGTGGAGTGTAGATATATGTGGTATGGTGGCGTGGAATGTAGATATCTGTGGTATGGTGGCGTGGAGTGTAGATATCTGTGGTATGGTGGCGTGGAGTGTAGATATCTGTGGTATGGTGGCGTGGAGTGTAGATATATGTGGTATGGTGGCGTGGAGTGTAGATATCTGTGGTATGGTGGCGTGGAGTCTATATATCTGTGGTATGGTGGCGTGGAGTGTAGATATCTGTGGTATGGTGGCGTGGAGTGTAGATATCTGTGGTATGGTGGCGTGGAGTGTAGATATCTGTGGTATGGTGGCATGGAGTGTAGATATCTGTGGTATGGTGGCGTGGAGTGTAGATATCTGTGGTATGGTGGCAGTGGAGTGTAGATATCTGTGGTATGGTGGCGTGGAGTGTAGATATCTGTGGTATGGTGGCATGGAGTGTAGATATCTGTGGTATGGTGGCGTGGAGTGTAGATATCTGTGGTATGGTGGCGTGGAGTGTAGATATCTGTGGTATGGTGGCATGGAGTGTAGATATCTGTGGTATGGTGGCGTGGAGTGTAGATATCTGTGGTATGGTGGCATGGAGTGTAGATATCTGTGGTATGGTGGCGTGGAGTGTAGATATCTGTGGTATGGTGGCGTGGAGTGTAGATATCTGTGGTATGGTGGCGTGGAGTGTAGATATCTGTGGTATGGTGGCGTGGAGTGTAGATATCTGTGGTATGGTGGCGTGGAGTGTAGATATCTGTGGTATGGTGGCATGGAGGTAGATATATGTGGTATGGTGGCGTGGAGTGTAGATATCTGTGGTATGGTGGCGTGGAGTCTATATATCTGTGGTATGGTGGCGTGGAGTGTAGATATATGTGGTATGGTGGCGTGGAGTGTAGATATCTGTGGTATGGTGGCGTGGAGTCTATATATCTGTGGTATGGTGGCGTGGAGTGTAGATATCTGTGGTATGGTGGCGTGGAGTCCAGATATCTGTGGTATGGTGGCGTGGAGTGTAGATATCTGTGGTATGGTGGCGTGGAGTGTAGATATCTGTGGTATGGTGGCGTGGAGTGTAGATATATGTGGTATGGTGGCGTGGAGTGTAGATATCTGTGGTATGGGTGGCGTGGAGTGTAGATATATGTGGTATGGTGGCGTGGAGTGTAGATATCTGTGGTATGGTGGCATGGAGTGTAGATATCTGTGGTATGGTGGCGTGGAGTGTAGATATCTGTGGTATGGTGGCGTGGAGTGTAGATATCTGTGGTATGGTGGCGTGGAGTGTAGATATCTGTGGTATGGTGGCGTGGAGTGTAGATATCTGTGGTATGGTGGCGTGGAGTGTAGATATCTGTGGTATGGTGGCGTGGAGTGTAGATATCTGTGGTATGGTGGCGTGGAGTGTAGATATCTGTGGTATGGTGGCGTGGAGTGTAGATATCTGTGGTATGGTGGCATGGAGTGTAGATATCTGTGGTATGGTGGCGTGGAGTGTAGATATCTGTGGTATGGTGGCGTGGAGTGTAGATATCTGTGGTATGGTGGCGTGGAGTGTAGATATATGTGGTATGGTGGCAGTGGAGTGTAGATATCTGTGGTATGGTGGCGTGGAGTGTAGATATCTGTGGTATGGTGGCGTGGAGTGTAGATATCTGTGGTATGGTGGCGTGGAGTGTAGATATCTGTGGTATGGTGGCGTGGAGTGTAGATATCTGTGGTATGGTGGCGTGGAGTGTAGATATCTGTGGTATGGTGGCGTGGAGTGTAGATATCTGTGGTATGGTGGCGTGGAGTGTAGATATCTGTGGTATGGTGGCGTGGAGTGTAGATATCTGTGGTATGGTGGCATGGAGTGTAGATATCTGTGGTATGGTGGCGTGGAGTGTAGATATCTGTGGTATGGTGGCGTGGAGTGTAGATATCTGTGGTATGGTGGCGTGGAGTGTAGATATCTGTGGTATGGTGGCGTGGAGTGTAGATATCTGTGGTATGGTGGCGTGGAGTGTAGATATCTGTGGTATGGTGGCGTGGAGTGTAGATATCTGTGGTATGGTGGCATGGAGTGTAGATATCTGTGGTATGGTGGCGTGGAGTGTAGATATCTGTGGTATGGTGGCATGGAGTGTAGATATCTGTGGTATGGTGGCGTGGAGTGTAGATATCTGTGGTATGGTGGCGTGGAGTGTAGATATATGTGGTATGGTGGCGTGGAGTGTAGATATATGTGGTATGGTGGCGTGGAGTGTAGATATATGTGGTATGGTGGCGTGGAGTGTAGATATCTGTGGTATGGTGGCGTGGAGTGTAGATATCTGTGGTATGGTGGCGTGGAGTGTAGATATCTGTGGTATGGTGGCGTGGAGTGTAGATATCTGTGGTATGGTGGCGTGGAGTGTAGATATCTGTGGTATGGTGGCGTGGAGTGTAGATATCTGTGGTATGGTGGCGTGGAGTGTAGATATCTGTGGTATGGTGGCGTGGAGTGTAGATATATGTGGTATGGTGGCGTGGAGTGTAGATATCTGTGGTATGGTGGCGTGGAGTGTAGATATCTGTGGTATGGTGGCGTGGAGTGTAGATATCTGTGGTATGGTGGCGTGGAGTGTAGATATCTGTGGTATGGTGGCGTGGAGTGTAGATATCTGTGGTATGGTGGCGTGGAGTGTAGATATCTGTGGTATGGTGGCGTGGAGTGTAGATATCTGTGGTATGGTGGCGTGGAGTGTAGATATATGTGGTATGGTGGCGTGGAGGTAGATATTGTGGTATGGTAGTAGGTGGAGTAGTAGATATTGTGGTATGGTGGCAGTGGAGTGTGTAGATATTGTGGTATGGGTGGCGTTGGAGGTTAGATATCTGTGGTATGGTTGATGGTGGAAGTCAGATATGTGGTATGGCGTTTGGGTGAGTAGATATTGTGGTATGGCTAGTGGAGTGTAGATATTGTGTGTATGGTGGCGTGGTGGTAGAGTGTAGATATTTAGTGTGGTGAGTGAGGTAGAATGTGTATGGAGTGGTATGGAGTCTAGATATTGTGGTATGGGTCTAGATATGTGTGGTATGTAGATATATGTGTGGTATAGAGTGGGCAGTATGTGGATGAGTCTAGATATGTGTGGTATGAGTCTAGATATTGTGGTATGGTCTAGTAGTGTGGTAGAGTCTAGATATGTGTGGTATGGGTTAGATATGTGTGGTATGAGTCTAGATTTATGTCTGGTATGGTAGTCGTAGATATGTGTGGTAGATATCTGTGTTATGGTGGCGTGGAGTGTAGATATAGTTAGGATGCTGGTAGTGGGTCGAGATATGTGTGGTATGGAGTCTAGATATGTGTGGTATAGAGTCTAGATATGTGTGGTATAGAGTCTAGATATGTGTGGTATGAGGTCTAGATATATGTGGTATGTAGTCTAGATATGTGTGGTACGAAGTCTAGATATGTGTGGTATGGAGTCTAGATATGTGTGGTATAGAGTCTAGATTTGTGTGGTATGGAGTCTAGATATGTGTGGTATGAGGTCTAGATATATGTGGTATGTAGTCTTGATATGTGTGGTACGAAGTCTAGATATGTGTGGTATGGAGTCTAGATATGTGTGGTATAGAGTCTAGATATGTGTGGTATGGAGTCTAGATATGTGTGGTATGGAGTCTAGATATGTGTGGTATATAGTCTAGATATGTGTGGTATAGAGTCTAGATATGTGTGGTATGTAGTCTAGATATGTGTGGTATGGAGTCTAGATATGTGTGGTATGGAGTCTAGATATGTGTGGTATAGAGTCTAGATATGTGTGGTATAGAGTCTAGATATGTGTGGTATGTAGTCTAGATATGTGTGGTATGTAGTCTAGATATGTATGGTATGGAGTCTAGATATGTATGGTATGGAGTCTAGATATGTGTGGTATAGAGTCTAGATATATGTGGTACGGAGTATAGATATATGTGGTATGTAGTCTAGATATATGTGGTATGTAGTCTAGATATGTGTGGTATGTAGTCTAGATATGTGTGGTATAGAGTCTAGATATGTGTGGTATGGAGTCTAGATATGTGTGGTATGTAGTCTAGATATGTGTGGTATGGAGTCTAGATATGTGTGGTATGTATTCTAGATATGTGTGGTATGTAGTCTAGATATGTGTGGTATGGAGTCTAGATATTTGTGGTATGGAGTCTAGATATGTGTGGTATGTATTCTAGATATGTGTGGTATGTATTCTAGATATGTGTGGTATGTAGTCTAGATATGTGTGGTATGGAGTCTAGATATGTGTGGTATGTAGTCTAGATATGTGTGGTATGGAGTCTAGATATGTGTGGTATGGAGTCTAGATATGTGTGGTATGGAGTATAGATATGTGTGGTATAGAGTCTAGATATGTGTGGTATGTAGTCTAGATATGTGTGGTATAGAGTCTAGATATGTGTGGTATAGAGTCTAGATATGTGTGGTATGGAGTCTAGATATGTGTGGTATGGAGTCTAGATATGTGTGGTACGGAGTCTAGATATGTGTGGTATAGAGTCTAGATATGTGTGGTATGGAGTCTAGATATGTGTGGTACGGAGTCTAGATATATGTGGTATGGAGTCTAGATATGTGTGGTATGTAGTCTAGATATGTATGGTATGGGGTCTAGATATGTGTGGTATAGAGTCTAGATATGTGTGGTATGGAGTCTAGATATGTGTGGTATGGAGTCTAGATATGTGTGGTATGTAGTCTAGATATGTTTGGTAAAGAGTCTAAATATGTGTGGTATGGAGTCTAGATATGTGTTGTATGGAGTCTAGATATGTGTGGTACGGAGTCTAGATATGTGTGGTATGGAGTCTAGATATGTGTGGTATATAGTCTAGATATGTGTGGTATGGAGTCTAGATATGTGTGGTATGGAGTCTAGATATGTGTGGTATGGAGTCTAGATATGTGTGGTATGGAGTCTAGATATGTGTGGTATAGAGTCTAGATATGTGTGGTATAGAGTATAGATATGTGTGGTATGTAGTCTAGATATGTGTGGTATGTAGTCTAGATATGTGTGGTATGGAGTCTAGATATGTGTGGTATAGAGTCTAGATATGTGTGGTATGTAGTCTAGATATGTGTGGTATGTAATCTAGATATGTGTGGTATGTAGTCTAGATATGTGTGGTATGGAGTCTAGATATGTGTGGAATATAGTCTAGATATGTGTGGTATGTAGTCTAGATATGTTTGGTATAGAGTCTAGATATGTGTGGTATGTAGTCTAGATATGTGTGGTATAGAGTCTAGATGTGTGTGGTATGGAATCTAGATGTGTGTGGTATGGAGTCTAGATATGTGTGGTATGGAGTCTAGATATGTGTGGTATGGAGTCTAGATATGTGTGGTATGGAGTCTAGATATGTGTGGTATGTAGTCTAGATATGTGTGGTATAGAGTCTAGATAAGTGTGGTATGTAGTCTAGATATGTGTGGTATGGAGTCTAGATATGTGTGGTATAGAGTTTAGATATGTGTGGTATAGAGTCTAGATATGTGTGGTATGTAGTCTAGATATGTGTGGTATAGAGTCTAGATATGTGTGGTATAGAGTCTAGATATGTGTGGTATGGGGTCTAGATATGTGTGGTATAGAGTCTAGATATGTGTGGTATAGAGTCTAGATATGTGTGGTATGTAGTCTAGATATGTGTGGTATGGAGTCTAGATATGTGTGGTATGGAGTCTAGATATGTGTGGTATGGAGTCTAGATATGTGTGGTATGGAGTCTAGCTACCTGTGCTATTTAGGCTTGGCGTCTCAATGTCTACGCGAAGATAGCAAAGGCGATAATTTTGTAGGTGGTATCCTACTCATTTTATCAGTAAATGATGTATACAGCTTGATCAATGTTATGATTTATAGATATTCGGCATTTTCATTTGAGAATTTCGTTTTTGTATAAATATAACCCAAGAATAATGTATTATGTACACCTAAGACAGTTGACGTGTGTACTGCCGATAGTAGTAGGGGGCGTAGACATGGTTTGTTTGATACCAAATCACAGTAGTAGACAAGGTCTATACAATAAATTGTATCAAATTATAAAAATGAAATAACTCTATAAGATATCGTCAATTAGTCGTGGCACACATATTGGAATCCCCCGTTATCTTAGTACCCTAACTCTGAGCTGCTCTCTGCCAAATTAAATTGACCTTGAATCTCTAATATCATAAATTCCCTAGACGAGCACCTTCTCCTACTCGAATGCCTTACGGAAAACTTACAATTCACAACTTCTTATGAGAACAGATTATCGTTAACTCCTTTTGGTAAAACACTTCATCTAGATTTCCAATCTTTCCAAACTTTTTTTCTTTTTTTTTTTTTAAATTTAAATTTTTGTTTTTATTCTTAAAAACATTTCTATTCCATAAAACATTGTATAAACATCACATCACTGAAGAAAACTTCTTGACAGACGTTGTAAAAGTTCCAGTTTCCAAGCTCAAAGGATTATTTTAAAAGTACTTTAAAAGTATCAAATCGTGTATCAATAAATCACCTTGATATAGTCATATACACCTTTTATCATCAATCAGTCGGTTCTGTCCTAAACATCACCTGTGCCTAGGTATACAGAGGACACATGTCTCTAAAAGACGTCTGTTTCGGTTCCTAATACATCACTTTCATTTCATACCTTATATAAATGACAGTTATTTCTGCTCCTTGGGTTGGCGTTATACACAAATAATGTTTTTACCTTTCCAGGAAAAATGGTTACAGTTAATAATTTTTCGAATACAAATGCTCCATCAATATTGTAACGAGATGAGACACGACGAGACCTTATAAATATCCAATCTATTTCATTTATAGTTAGTCGTCTAGGAACCTCACAACGGTCTCCATGGTGACCAATTCCACAGGAATTACGGACATAACAGGAGTGGGGACTTTAACACTAGACAGTTATGATATCCAGAGCACGTGCCGGTTAGGACGATTAGAAATACCACCAAACCTAGCCGGTCTGACGATTTCTACGTCATTTTTCGCTGTTCACGTGCTGGTTAGGGCGATTTGAAATACCGCCAAACCTAGCCGGTCTGACGATTTCTATGTCATACTTCGCTGTTCACGTGCCGGTTAGAACGATTATAAATACCACCAAACCCTAGCCGGTCTGTCGAGTTTTACGTCATTCTTCGCTGTTCACGCATTGGATATCATCATTATGACGTCATTGTGGTAGATTGGATTGATATATTTATAGTGTTGCATATGAAAATAACTGCTCGATCAATATTGTGACGAAGTAAGACACAACTATACCTTTTAAGTATCCAATCTGTTTTATTTATAGTAAATAGTCTATGGGCCACAGAGTGGTGTCCATGGTGATCAGTTCCACAGATATATAATTTAATTTTGTATGAAACACGCATTTTCATTGGCTGAAATAATTTTGTTATACCTCCATAACAAAATTTTTGACGTTGCGAAATGTAACGTCATTTTTGATTGGCTGATGACGTGGCGTAATAATTTATCACAGAAAAGAGTTCGCCAAAGAAAGTGAAATATCTTGGTGTGTATAAGACGAAATTAAATAATAATATAAATAATTGATGTTAATCCTTAAATATTAACGTCATCCTTCGCTGTCCACGCTTTGGATGTCATCATTATGACGTCATAGTGGTAACGTTTGACTGTGATATATTTATAAAGTATCAGTGTGACATATCAATAGCTACAAGAATGACATTATTGTTTTTGCATTTCATCAATCTTCACCTTTGTCCCTGAAACAAACTGTCCTGTGTAAAAGTCCTTCGAATAAGACTAGGGTAAACAAATCATTCTCTATAAAACTCGATAAAACGAGGATCAACAAATCGTTCACTCTCAGTCTCGATAAAACGAGGATCAACAAATCCTTCTTTCTCAGTCTCGATAAAACGAGGATATAGAGGATTTTGAATGGTTTCCCGTTTAATATAACATATATTTCACGAGTAAGACAGAATATTGATATTTTCACGAGTGAGAAGCACGAGTGAAAAATATCGAAATATTCTATCATACGAATGAAATATATGTTATATTTAACGGGAAACCATTCAATTTTCTTTTTATTGCATTTCATAAACTTAAAAACAAAATTAAAAACAAAGACAAATTAATAGCGTCAAAAAGTGCGGGAATCAGTAATGACGTCATTTCTTCGTGAAGTTACTCCACGTCAACTTGACTGCGCCATTCAAGGGCTGGTCAACGCAATTTAAGCGTTTTCTGCTGTTATAGGAGAATCTGTGCATGAACAGCTAACGTCAAGTGAGTATTTTGTCAAAAACTAGTATGAAAATTTCAGAAATACAGCAAAATAACCAATTTATCTATCTCCGCTTCGGTTGGAAAAATCGGCAAGTTTCAACGAGGTGAATACAAAGGTCCGCTCTGATTGGTCAAAAACGGAAAACTTATATTTTCACTGCAAAACTTATATTTTCACTGCAAAATCTTATATTTTTACTGCAAAATCGCTCATCGCTGCAGTGAAAATATAAGTTTTATTAGTTTGATACATTTCTATATTTCACTGGCAAAAATGCAATAAAAACAAATCATTCACTCTCAAACTCGATAAAACGAAGATAAACAAGCCATTTTCTCTTAAACTCGATAAAACGAAGATAAACAAGCCATTCTCTCTTAAACTCGATAAAACGAAGATAAAAAAGCCATTTTCTCTCAAACTCGATAAAACGAAGATAAACAAGCCATTCTCTCTCAGTCTCGATAGAACGAGGATCAACAAATCATTCTCTTTCAAACTCTTTCAATCACGATTTATAAGGTAATTTTACCTTCCTTCCAGTTAAACATCATGATCTGGAATTTGGTATTATGCTATAAAATCGTTCCTTATTCGTACTTAACACGACTGTATATGGTGAACATTTCAATCAATAACATGATTTTTTTTTTTAGATTTCTGTCGTCTTTGTCAATTCGATTTTAAGATAAAGACAAGGAATGGTATGGAATCAGACATGTGTTGCGTGTCACGTTATTTAGAAGACAATCGATTTTTTCTCACTGACAGTTACATGTATATAAGATTGATTCCGACGTCACATTTGAACTTCTCTTTTGTCTCCTATTGTCGACAGGGTGACCTGAATACGTGTAAATCCGCAATTCCCTTCTATTAATATCCTGTATAGACTTATATATATAGACTTCTACACGGGGGAATATTTCGTTGAACATACATCTTAGGCCGGTAGAGTTTGATTGAATTTCTCATCGACATCATCTTTGTTAAATTTTGTGAAATGATTCAACAGACTATCGTCATACCAGTTGAGATGAACAGTTTCCTCTCTTTTAGCCGACTTAATTTTGTTTACGCAAGAGAGGCAGATTATATTGAAGAGTTTATCAAAACAGGTAACCGAGTCCCTGCAAGGTCCTGTAAATATAAGATACCCTTAACTTACCATAGATCTTCAACATCGGCCGCTCACCACGATTTGTTGTTACTACTAAGATACATGATATGCGTGATGACCTCAATTACCATTTCTTGATAGTAACATGCCTCAACCATCTACACTGTTTACATGACCCGAGTGGATTCTGTATCAAAAGACTTGTGACTTGTACCTATACCCGTAATCACTATTTCTGTAACAGATGCTGACTAATCAGGGAAATTTTGCAACTTAAGGTTTCAAGATATGATGAATAATGAGGGTAAATAATAACTCAAGGTTTCGAGACATGTCGGTTAATGACAAATTTTATTGTCGACACATCATAATCTTTATCATAATATTTTCCTCGTGTGATATGAAGACAGGCATGTTCTATGCTGATTGACATGCCCAAATTGATTCATTGTCACAATGAATGACGGGTGTCATCGATGACGTACATGTAGAAGACGTTTACTCTATAGGACCACCTGGTCTGACTCTCCTTGCACTTTTTCAAAGATCTTCATACTAATATTTATTTTTGGTATATCTTGCAATTGTAAGTTTAAATTCCGGGTACGTTATGTCAGCACCCTTTTATTGTTCCTGAAAAAAACCCATACATATTAGGATTATCCTACATTTAAATCTAGTAAAATCTTTAAATGTTAGGGTTATATCAAGAGCTCAATATACCTAACTTTTTATATTGTCCTTTAACTTAAAGACTATCAGTATATCTCCAAGTGTCCTGTCTATATTAGTCACATCTAAATGACCAACGCCACTGACCACCCACGACGGTAATGTGGCACCCTTCCTGTTTACTGCCACGCCCCTCTTATTTACTGTCACTACCTTCCTGTTTACTCTCACATATCTGACCGCATTAAAATCACCTGTTGATATATATATCGCAAGAAAACGTTATAATTATTCACTAGTCCGCATATCGCCTGGCTGTTGGTGTCTACTTGACACATGTCTCATATCGCCTGGCTGTTGGTGTCTACTTGACATGTGTCCTGATATCGCCAGGCTGTTGGTGTTTACTTGACACGTGTCATCATATCGCCAGGCTGTTGGTGTTTTCTTGACACATGTCCTCATATCGCCTGGCTTTTGGTGTTTACTTGACACCTGTCCGCATATCGCCAGGCTGTTAGTTTTTACTTGACACGTGTCCTCATATCGTCTGACTGTTGGTTTCCTCTCGACACCTGTCCTCATATGCTCCTGGCTGTTGGTGTTTACTTGACACGTGTCATCATATCGCCAGGCTGTTGGTGTCTACTTGACACGTGTCCTCATATCGCCTGGCTGTTGGTGTCTACTTGACACCTGTCTTCATATCGCCTGACTGTTGGTTTCCTCTCGACACCTGTCCTCATATCGCCTGGCTGTTGGTGTTTACTTGACACCTGTCCTCCTATCACCTTGCTGTTGGTGTCATTTGACATGTGTCCTCATATCGCCTGACTGTTGGTGTTTATTTGACACGTGTCCTGATATCGTCTGACTGTTGGTGTTTACTTGACACCTGTCCTCATATCGCCTGACTGTTGATTTCCTCTCGACACCTGTCCTCATATGATCCTGGCTGTTGGTGTTTATTTGACACGTGTCCTGATATCGTCTGACTGTTGGTGTTTATTTGACATGTGTCCTCATATCGCCTGACTGTTGGTGTTTACTTGACACCTGTCGTCATATCGCCTGACTGTTGGTGTTTACTTGACACCTGTCCTCATATCGCCTGGCTGTTAGTGTTTCCTTGACACGTGTCCTCATATCGCCTGGCTGTTAGTGTTTCCTTGACACGTGTCCTCATATCGCCTGGCTGTTAGTTTTTTCTCGACACCTGTCCTCATATGACCCTGACGGATGTGGAGACGTTGAATCCCTAGTGTGGGGTGTATCAGTGTATTACCACATGGACATTGATGTCGTCGTGGAGGTTAGTTATGGTCGTGTGGGGTACGTACCATCTGACCTCCCTGACGTTTTACAAAGGATTGTGTAGGTGTTTATAACTTACCTAATAAACATGTAAACAACAGACAGCTGTAGTGCGCGATAATCATAAAGATGATTTGTAAACGACACTGAAGTATTATCATATCTTTCAATTGTTTGTATTTTTCGTTAATTTCGTTTAATTGGACAGTAAGCTAGTTAGGTGGATTGTATTAATCTTCGTTGTCATACACTTGTAGGCGTCCACTAATTCATTAAATGTTAGGGTCGACGTGCCATAGGAAGGGCGAAGTACCTCGTTCTTGTTGCTGTCAGCGGGATTCGAACTAATGACATCTCGCTCTCCGAGCGGAAATCCTAGCAGAAGATGCTTACTCTGCAAGAACACCTGGTCTGATCCTCCTTGGACCTTTCCGACGGTCTTCAAGCAAATCTTTATTTTGTTTGGTCTATGTTTTCATTGTAAGTTTAATTTCCGGTTCCTCTATGCCGGCATTCTCTGTTGTTCTTGAAAATCATTGATGTGGGGATTATGTTACATGTAAATCTAATATAGTCGGTTAATATTGGGGTAACATTTAGAGTTCATTATGCCTAACTTTTTATATTGTCCTTTACCTTAAGACTATCAGTTATCATCTATCATCTCCCAGCGTCCTGTCAATATTAGTCACATCTAAATGACCAACGCCGCTGACCACCCACAACGGTAATGTCACACCCTTCCTGTTTACTGCCACGCCCCTTCCTGTTTACTATCATGCCCCTTTCTGTTAACTATCACGCCCCTTCCTGTAAACTGTCACGCCCCTTTCTGTAAACTGACACGCCCCTTTCTGTAAACTGTATCTCCCCTTTCTGTAAACTGTCAGGCCCCTTTCTGTAAACTGACACGCCCCTTTCTGTAAACTGTATCGCTCCTTTCTGTAAACTGACACGCCCCTTTCTGTAAACTGTATCGCCCCTTTCTGTAAACTGTATCGCCCCTCTCTGTAAACTGACAGGCCCCTTTCTGTAAACTGTATCGCCCCTTTCTGTAAACTGACACGCCCCTTTCTGTAAACTGACACGCCCCTTTCTGTAAACTGACACTGATAAGTGTTTCTGCCTTCCTGTTACCATTAGAGTAGATTCGCATCATATCAGGTCGGTTTGTCTCCTTGACACCTATCCTCATATGACCCTGTCTGTTTGTGTCTCCTTGACACTTGTACTCATAATACATTGTCTGTGTCTCCTTGACATCCGTTCTCATATGACCCTGTCTGTTTGTGTCTCCTTGACACTCGTACTCATAATACCTTGTCTGTGTCTCCTTGCCACCCGTTCACGTATGACCCTGTCTGTTTGAGTCTCCTTGACACCCGTTCTCATATGACCCTGTCAGTTTGAGTCTCCTTGACACCCGCCCAAGTATGACCCTGTCTGTCTGTGTCTCCTTGACACCCGTTCTCATATGACCCTGTCTGTTTGTATCTCCTTGACACCCGCCCACGTATGACCCTGTCTTCTCTCCTTGACACCCGTCCACATATGACATGTCTGTTTGTGTCTCCTTGAAACCCGTCCACATATGACCCTGTCTGTTTGTGTCTCCTTGAAACCCGTCCACATATGACCCTGTCTGTTTGTGTCTCCTTGAAACTCGTCCACATATCGCCTGAGTGTTGGTTTCCTCTCGACATCTGTCCTCATATCGTCTGACTGTTAGTGTTTACTTGACACGTGTCCTGATATCGCCTGGCTGTTGGTGTCTACTTGACACGTGTCCTCATATCGCCTGGCTGTTAGTGTTTCCTTGACACGTGTCCTCATATCGATTGGCTGTAAGTGTTTTCTTTACACGTGTCCTCATATCGCCAGGCTGTTGGTTTCCTCTCGACACCTGTCCTCAAAACGTCTGACTGTTGGTTTCCTCTCGACACCTGTCCTCATATCGCCTGGCTGTTAGTGTTTCCTTGACACGTGTCCTCATATCGCCTGACTGTTAGTGTTTCCTTGACACCTGTCCTCATATCGCCTGACTGTTGGTTTCCTCTTGACACCTGTCCTCATATGACTCTGACGGATGTGGAGACGTTGAATCCCTAGTGTGGGGTGTATCAGTGTATTGCCACATGGACATTGATGTCGTCGTGGAGGTTAGTTATGGTCGTGTGGGCTACGTGACCATCTGACCTCCCTGACGTTTTACAAAGGATTGTGTAGGTGTTTATAACTTACCTAATAAACATGTAAACAACAGACAGCTGTAGTGCGCGATAATCATAAAGATGATTTGTAAACGACACTGAAGTAGTATCATATCTTTCAATTGTTTGTATTTTTCGTTAATTTCGTTTAATTGGACAGTAAGCTAGTTAGGTGGATTGTATTAATCTTCGTTGTCATACACTTGTAGGCGTCCACTAATTCATTAAATGTTAGGTTCGACGTGCCATAGGAAGGACTAAGTACCTCGTTCTTGTTGCTGTCAGCGGGATTCGAACTAGTGACATCTCGCTCTCCGAGCGGAAATCCTAGCAGAAGATGCTTACTCTGCAAGAACACTTGGTCTGACCTCCTTGGACCTTTTCGACGGTCTTCAAGCAAATCTTTATATTGTTTGGTCTATTTTTTCATTGTAAGTTTAATTTCCGGTTCCTCTATGCCGGCATTATCTGTTGTTCTTGAAAAGCATTGATGTGGGGATTATGTTACACGTAAATCTAATATAGTCGGTTAATATTGGGGTAACATTTAGAGTTCATTATGCCTAACTTTTTATATTGTCCTTTACCTTAAGACTATCAGTTATCATCTATCATCTCCCAGCGTCCTGTCAATATTAGTCACATCTAAATGACCAACGACGCTGACCACCCACAACGGTAATGTCACACCCTTCCTGTTTACTGCCACGCCCCTTCCTGTTTACTACCACGCCCCTTTCTGTAAACTGTCAGGCCCTTTTCTGTAAACTGACACGCCCCTTTCTGTAAACTGTATCGCCCCTTTCTGTAAACTGTATCGCTCCTTTCTGTAAACTGACATGCCCCTTTCTGTAAACTGTATCGCCCCTTTCTGTAAACTGTATCGCCCCTTTCTGTAAACTGACAGGCCCCTTTCTGTAAACTGACACGCCCCTTTCTGTAAACTGACACGCCCCTTTCTGTGTACCAACACTGATAAGTGTTTCTGCCTTCCTGTTACCATTAGAGTAGATTCGCATCATATCATGTCGGTTTGTCTCCTTGACACCTATCCTCATATGACCCTGTCTGTTTGAGTCTCCTTGACACCCGTTCTCATATGACCCTGTCAGTTTGAATCTCCTTGACACCCGCCCACATATGACCGTGTCTGATTGTGTCTCCTTGACACCCGTTCTCATATCACCCTGTCTGTTTGTATCTCCTTGACACCCGCCCACGTATGACCCTGTCTGTTTGTGTCTCCTTGACACCCGTCCACATATGACATGTGTGTTTGTGTCTCGTTGACAACCGCCCACGTATGACCCTGTCTGTTTGTGTCTCCTTGACACCCGTCCACATATGACATGTCTGTTTGTGTCTCCTTGACACCCGTCCACATATGACATGTCTGTTTGTGTTTACTTGTCACCCGTCCTCATATTACCCTGGCTGATGCAAGAACATTAAACCCCTAAACAAAGACAAGGGGGAGCATACAGCCCGTAGCCTCGCGTCCTACTACTAGACTACAGTGCATCCGATGTAAATGTCCTCGTTACACCTAACATTTTTCATTTAACCCGGTTGTTCACCTTTCTCGCTTTATAAAAAAAATTGGTTTGACGATATTACCTGGCCAGTCACACTTAAGGTGAAAACAAAAAGTCTTTGACCTGATTGAGCGTGGCGTATGACTACCGAGGTCGATGACATCGAGTTTCGAGGCCGTAAAAGTGAGTATATTGTTATTATCAGAGTGGTAATGGAGTAAGGGCATAATAGTTTTATATTGCGGATGTATATAGAATAAACATTAACGTATCTTCAACAAAACGTAGAGACAGTCATAAAACAGTTGCTTAATAAAAAAAAATGTTGACATGTAGGGGACGATGTCGTTGACACTCTTAGAAACAGTCGCCATCCCCAAGGAACGTTGTGCCACTGAAATGATACTGGGATCGCAGTCTATAGTGTATTAAACATAATGGACATGGTTATATGGTGAATCAGAGAAGCACGACTGTTGGATTGTCAATATCCGCACACGACACCCTAGGCAAAGTGTGATACACTTTTTACAATTACCATTATGCAAACACGTTCCTGATTGTGTGTATGGCGTCCTCTTACATAAAATATTTATCCTACAGACAACGGCATTGGCGTTGTGAAAGTGATTCTAGTCATAACTAAAGTTTTCGTACCGGAATTTCTATTATATGTATTATTATTCTCTTTATTTCCTCCGTTCAGAATGTTTTACAACCAAAATATTTTCAATTATTAATAAGATCATGAATGCAAAATTAAATGCAAAACATTGTCATAATCAACCACATGCAAGAATAGCAACCCGCCATTGTTTCTGTGTGATGTCACTAGTTGTCATATCTTACAACACACCATTGTTTCTGTGTTTGATGTCGCTAGCTGTCGTAACTAACAACACACCATTGTTTCTGTGTGATGTCACTAGTTATCATAACTTACAACACGCCATTGTTTCTGTGTGTGATGTCCGTAGTTGTCGTATCTGACAACACGCCATTGTTTCCGTGTGTGAAGTCACTAGTTGTCACATATAACAACACACCATTGTTTCTGTGTTTGATGTCGCTAGTTGTCGTAAATAACAACACGCCATTATTTCTGGGTTTGATGTCACTAGTTGTCACATCTTACAACACACCATTGTTTCTGTGTGATGTCACTAGTTGTCATATCTTACAACACACCATTGTTTCTGTGCTTGATGTCGCTAGTTGTCATATCTTACAACACACCATTGTTTCTGTGTTTGATGTCGCTAGTTGTCATATCTTACAACACACCATTGTTTCTGTGTGATGTCACTAGTTGTCGTAAATAACAACACACCATTGTTTCTGTGTTTGATGTCACTAGTTGTCACATCTAACAACACACCATTGTTTCTGTGTGATGTCACTAGTTATCGTAAATAACAACACACCATTGTTTCTGTGTTTGATGTCACTAGTTGTCACATCTAACAACACACCATTGTTTCTGTGTTTGATGTCCGTAGTTGTCACATCTTACAATACGCCATTGTTTCTGTGTTTGATGTCACTAGTTGTCATAACTTACAACACACCATTGTTTCTGTGTTTGATCTCGCTAGTTGTCACATCTTACAACACACCATTGTTTCTGTGTTTGATGTCACTAGTTGTCATAACTTACAACACACCATTGTTTCTGTGTTTGATGTCCCTAGTTGTCCTATCTGACAACACGCCATTGTTTCTGTGTTTGATGTCGCTAGTTGTCACATCTTACAACACACCATTGTTTCTGTGTTTGATGTCACTAGTTGTCATAACTTACAACACACCATTGTTTCTGTGTTTGATGTCGCTAGTTGTCACATCTTACAACACACCATTGTTTCTGTGTTTGATGTCACTAGTTGTCATAACTTACAACACACCATTGTTTCTGTTTGATGTCACTAGTTGTCATAACTTACAACACACCATTGTTTCTGTGTTTGATGTCACTAGTTGTCATAACTTACAACACACCATTGTTTCTGTGTTTGATGTCACTAGTTGTCATAACTTACAACACACCATTGTTTCTGTGTTTGATGTCCCTAGTTGTCGTAACTAACAACACACCATTGTTTCTGTGTTTGATGTCCCTAGTTGTCCTATCTGACAACACGCCATTGTTTCTGTGTTTGATGTCCCTAGTTGTCCTATCTGACAACACGCCATTGTTTCTGTGTTTGATGTCCCTAGTTGTCGTATCTTACAACACGCCATTGTTTCCGTGTGTGAAGTCACTAGTTGTCACATTTAACAACACGCCATTGTTTCTTTGTTGATGTCACTAGTTGTCATATCTAACAACACACCATTGTTTCTGTGTGTGATGTCACTAGTTGTCATATCTAACAACACGCCATTGTTTCTGTGTTTGATGTCCGTAGTTGTCACATCTTACAAGTTGCCATTGTTTTTGTATTTGATGCCGCTAGTTGTGACATCTTACAACCCGCCATTGTTTCTGTATTTGATGTCCGTAGTTGTCACATCTAACAACACACCATTGTTTCTGTGTATGATGTCCCTAGTTGTCATAACTTACAACACACCATTGTTTCTGTGTTTGATGTCACTAGTTGTCACATCTAACAACCCGCCATTGTTTCCGTGTATGATGTCACTAGTTGTAACATCTAACAACACGCCATTGTTTCTATGTTTGATGTCACTAGTTGTAACATCTAACAACACGCCATTGTTTCCGTGTATGATGTCACTAGTTGTAACATCTAACAACACGCCATTGTTTCTATGTTTGATGTCACTAGTTGTAACATCTAACAACACGCCATTGTTTCTATGTTTGATGTCCCTAGTTGTCACATCTAACACGCCATTGTTTCTATGTTTGATGTCACTAGTTGTAACATCTAACAACACGCCATTGTTTCTATGTTTGATGTCACTAGTTGTAACATCTAACAACACGCCATTGTTTCCGTGTATGATGTCACTAGTTGTAACATCTAACAACACGCCATTGTTTCTATGTTTGATGTCACTAGTTGTAACATCTAACAACACGCCATTGTTTCTATGTTTGATGTCCCTAGTTGTCACATCTAACACGCCATTGTTTCTATGTTTGATGTCCCTAGTTGTCACATCTAACACGCCATTGTTTCTATGTTTGATGTCCCTAGTTGTCACATCTAACACGCCATTGTTTCTATGTTTGATGTCCCTAGTTGTCACATCTAACACGCCATTGTTTCTGTGTGTGATGTCCCTAGTTGTCACATCTAACACGCCATTGTTTCTGTGTGTGATGTACCATACTCCACACGTATAATGGGATTCTATAGAACACAGACTGAGATATGCTGAGCCTTTGTCCACTTCATCTGATCCACAAACTTATATCTATGTCTGATGAAGCCATACCGCCGTAGGCATTACTGCTCACGTGTTGGACATGATATCCGGCATCAATACATCCTGTGTACCAAAGGCCATTTCGATCACGATAGAGAGAAGCAGACGAGTTAGATACGGTCAGAGTAAAGCTCATTTTATTTAGTTTTATTTCAGTGTAGTATACTTTACTTTAGAGATTTCACCACCATTTTGAAAATATGTACAAGTGTTCCAGGAATATTAGCCGGATATTAATTATTGACTTATTGGTTTTTCACATACCGCTTTTTACTTATTAAGTAGAATGCTATTCATCATATCTAGGTTCAAGTAACGTACTCATTTATACATAAACAATGATAATATATAAAATAACTTTTAAATGTCTTTACACCGTGACATCTAGTCCAATCTTCCTACATTTCATGGAATACATATGTGGTGTTTATATTTCTATGGAGTCTGGTGCTGGTTGTATATTCTGATTCTGCTATTCGATATGTGACCGACAGTTTGGCACCTACATATATTGATTTACTTGCATAATACAACTCATTACTTTGAATTGGTATGCCCTTCGTTCTGAAATGAAATCGGACATGGTACATTTTTATTCGATTGGATTAAAGCAATATTTTCAAGTTTTTGTTCAGGATATATATTTTCTATAAGCAAAATTATCTTGAATGAATTTCGTTTTCTTTGTATTATTGATAACTATTACCCCCGTAACTCATCATTGCCGGCAAAAGTGGATAACACTCTGATCAAATGGGAGAACCAATGTTCAGGCAACAATATGGCTGGAGTGTTTGCTTCATTTTCATTGGCCAATTTCCTTTTTTCCACAGAAGGACCTATCAGTCACTATACATGTTCGTGCTAAACATAGCACGACTTGGAAATTCTCCAGGCATTGCGGACCTGTTCGTGATATTTTAGCACGAACAGGTCGGCAATCTTTGCCTCCAATCCCGCATCATGTTACTTTGAACAACAGCCAATCAGAATGCTGGAAATAAACGATTGTTCGGCATCACCTTTTTAAAGCATGGCAGACGAGATACCCCAAACAACGTTTAGCTATATAAACGCAGAGGAATTATATTTTGAAAAAAAGACTTGTTGAACACCCGAAAAAATACGTTATTGATAGGTGCAACAAAAGTATTCCTGCAATATTCAAGTTCTAAAGGTCGGGCTGCATGCCGACTTTGAAAACTTTAGTCAACATGATTTGGACAGGAGCGTTGGCATTTTTTTTTATTCATTTGATTGGTTTTAGTTGGCCATTTTACAAAACAGATACCGGGTATTGTCTTTTGTGTTCTGTACACGAGACTATACGGACCTGGTCAAGAGTTTTGTCCACCTCGGCCTGCGACCTCGATGAACAAACTCTTGACAAGGTTCGTACAGTCTCGTGTACACCTCCACAAAAGTCAATAATTGTATAAAGTAGGAAAGGTCTGTATTGTATATTGACCGAATTTGATAGATATAAACGCGTCCCCAAATTAGCCAGATGACTACACAGATAAGTATCATTGGCAAGAGATAAAGATATTAAAGTCGATATACAAATGAAATTGAAGAAAACAGACACTAATCGGCCGTAGGGCTATATGACGCTAAAGGAAAAGACGTCAGATGGTATATTTTGGGTTGATATGGCAGATTGGTATCTTAGACCTTAACAGCAATTAGTAAAAACACAGAAACCGGACTCATCGCCGAGCCTTTCCTATAGGAACAGCTTATATTTCGATCGATAGACTTTGCCATCATACCGACAGCACTGCTATCCACATCTGTTGATACATACCTGGTTTGGTCTCTGGACATTACGTTATATGGTGATCCAGATCGCCACTGGATAACAGTGTTCTTTTTAGTGCAACCTCTTTGAGAACAACGCTTACCCGTAACAAACACCTGCTTGTTGAGCTTTGAACAAGGTAAGTTCTGATCTATTCATTATTAATTTGATGCAGTATTGGAATATTTTGCTACTTTTTAAAGTATTTGTTACATGCGTCCTTTCAAAGGAGTTACTAATGCACCGGATATGTACGGCACTTCAGGGGGTTGTATGCAATATATTTACATTTGCATATCTGCGTTATATGAGCTTTGTTGTAATATGAGGTATCCCGATGGCTTCTGTTACGAATATATTATGCCCTGTAAACCACCACTCTCCGTGCTATGCAATTTTGTTTCAGACTTCAAAAGAACCTATGGCTAAACTTGATGGAGTGATAGCATGTCGTTGTCATTTCGTTAACGATCCGTAAACACAAACAGCTATTTTAACAATTCCAGTTAATTAGGTGAATGCAAGCTTGCTTTTAATGAATGAGAGAGCGATGTTTCTTAATTAGCATGTCGCTGAAAACGACAAGTCTGCCTTCCCATAAATCGTTAGAGAACTTTAAAACATTGTATCTGTATGCGAAGATTAAGCAGACCCACAAGTGGAAATTGGTGTTGACTGCCCTGGGGGTCCGGAACTAGGGCATCTACCTAGGAAAGCATAATGTTTATTATTTTGTTCACTACTGTACCTCCCTCAAACGTTGGCAGAATCGGTCAAAACATCTACGTACAACTCTACCAGATACACGTGTAATACAGTATTGTGTATTTGTACAATAGCATTTTACGATTTCTTTGAAAATATTTCAACCTTTGAACATTCTTGAATTGTTTGAAAATCTAAGTTTCTATTAACATCTTAAACACTAACTAGCGGGATTTGAACCTCGAATTATGACAAAAGACCGAGTTCAGGATATTAGTTTTGATTTATAAAAAAAAACCATTGGATTTATAGCACAAATTTCCAACGCGTAACACGTTAATACAGATGACTGTTTGGTATTTTCAGTCTCATCTATAATCTTGTTTAATAATAAAAACTCATTGACAAATTAGTTTAGAAAAAGACAATGCAGACTGTCACACCATCATAAATTAGGTTTCAAAACCATTCTGTTATTTAATCTCCTGACCAGAATTCACCAGAAAACTTGTTTAGGAAATAGCATTGTTATAGAGCTTCATGAAGTGCACCAAGTTGGTAGATTTTTGTAATCAGTGTGTTTATATTTAACCGCAATTGATGTGATAAAACGTCATTAACTGGCAATGGATATTTGGTTTCCTATTTCACTTCTTAATTTCCCTTGCTAAATTTAGTCCATTTTTTAAAAGTCAATCTCATTAATGTTTTCTTATTTTTTTCTTTCTTTCGAATTTGCACTCCGATTTCGTTTTAACTGAGTCAGGCGAGCTATGGGGGATGTGATTGAAGTCGAGAGGGACTACGTGGATACAAAAAATGATAAGCGTAGGGTGTATGCCAGTGGTTGAGTTGTAAATTCGCCACTCACCTAATATATTTGCCTCGCCATGGCACTTCAGACATCTACCTGATTCAGTTTTTTTTTAGATATACTTTAACTACTTAAGATATGTTTATCATATATTCATGTTTATGTGCATAAAGAATGAAGTGTAGTGAGGGGCGATAACTCATTAGAGTTATCACCCCTCGCTACACTTCATTCTTTCTGTGACACTCCTTTAGGTGTCACCCCACTAGTATATATACGTTCAAAATTCATCAAAATTGTATCTAGCGAAATTGGACATTAAAACTGAAGTTGACATTTTAATTAACGTTTTTTTTTTATACATGTTGATTCACACGCTAACTATTTAGCATGTGGGCGATATCCAAACCACATTTGTACGACATGGCATGCTGGGATACAAAATGTCGTAACCACATACCACATGTACCATTAATGGTGGAACCGTGGACACCATTACTGGTTGACAGTGTTTTATTGATTTTAGTGGCAAAACCGTTGAACGAGAAATTGAAAAACACAGGGGAGCAAGCTGTACCCCTATATTTTCTAATTCTTTTTCTTTAAAAAAAAATACGTTAAAGAACATTGCCAAATTAATGGAGTTTACGTTTAGATATATTGATTATGGCTGTCGTTAGTGTGCTGTCTTAAAAGAGCAAGTAAAAGGTATTGGCCACATCATTCGAATTTTACCATAAATAACTTGATATCAAAGACACGTTTAAATCAGTCACTTACCTCAGCATGGGAAACCTAAGTATTACTATAAACTTTTCATCTTCATGTTTTCAGGGTACGATTGATATATGCCATATTCGACGTGATATTTTAGCGCTTGCTCCAAATACCACGATTTCTGTGGGCAATCTTACAACACAGGGTTTCGGTATAGGCAGGTTGATGAAGACTATGTTTTTGGATATCATTGGGAGATGTTTTCTTTTCTTTTCCCATATTAAGATTGACATGTTCTGTCAGTTGTTCTCACTATTGAAAAGTCCTAGTGGTAAACGGAAAATGATTAAATATCGGGACATTACGTACATTTAAGCTAGATTCATATGGTTTGGTTTGGTTTGTTTTTGTTAAACGTCCTATTAACAGCCAGGGTAATTTAGGACGTGACATGTTTTGGAGGTGGAGGAAAGCCGGAGTACCCGGAGAAAAACCACGGCCTACGGTCAGTATCTGGCAACTGCCCCACGTAGGTTTCGAACTCGCAACCCAGTGGTGGAGGGCTAGTGATAAAGTGTCGGGACACTTTAACCACTCGGCCACCGCGGCCCCGATTCATATGGTGGGTTTCGATAATGGTGCTTACGTTTTCTTACCTTTTCAATGATAGAAATGTTTGATGTACATGTAACTAGTTTTTTGATTTGCCACACTGAATCAGTGCCTTAAAATGTAAACTTCAGTGTGTGTGTATTAAACATATACTTGTAAAACAAACAAAAAAAACCCAAAACCCCCCCAAAAACACATAAAAACAACAAAAAAAACAAAACAAAACAAAAAACAACAACAACATGATAACAAGATCATTACTTAAAATCGATAAACGGGGGTAAAATATGAACAACAAATTAGTGTTACATGCATGGGGGCCGCGGTGGCCGAGTGGTTAAGGTGTACCGACACTTTATCACTAGCCCTCCACCACTGGGTTGCGAGTTCGAAACCTGCGTGGGGTAGTTGCCAGGTACCGACCGTAGGCCGGTGGTTTTTCTCCGGGTACTCCGACTTTCCTCCACCTCCAAAACCTGGCATGGCACGTCCTTAATTAAATGACCCTGGCTGTTAATAGGACGTTAAACAAAAACAAAACCAAAACAAAGTTACATGCATGGAAACCTCTGAAAGAGTACCAGGTGACTGGAGAATAAGCGCTCTCTTCTTTATTGACAACACCCGCCATAAAATCTCGGTCAAATCCGGATAAGTCGCATTCTTAAAATGAGAAGAAGATGACAATACAATCACTAGACATATCAGCAAGGATCGAAATATGGGAGTTTCGAATACGACTCTGAATAAGTCCCAAACATGATAAGATTAAGATATCCAATAACGCCATGGAATCTGTTAAAACATATCGACATCCAAATCACAGACAGTATCCTAGATTTCTCAAGGTACTAGTACTGAAAAGGTACTAGCATTGTCGTGTAATTAACAGTAACCTAGTTTGGGAAGTTGCCATTTCTTGTAAATCACGTGATTACAGGGCTTCCCTGTTACATCTGTGTAATAGCGAATTATTTTTGATGATTTTAGGTATAGTTATCAACTTATTTGTTAGTAAAAGTGCAATTCATCCGAATAAGTCGTGACATTTTTGATAAATTGTATTTAAAGAACTGACAAAGAACAACAAACAAAAATGTTTAATCAAGATCGTTCAATGGTATCAGTATTACGGGAAACTGTGACTACATCGAATGTAATTCCTGATTCCAAAAGGGTTCGCAATAAACGTTGGTTTAACATTGGCTTGCCATCATTTAAACAGCCATATCTATCCTTTGTGTTATACGACAGTTCAAGGTCTTCATGGACATTAATCCTGATCACACGAAGCCATATACGTAATATTTGCTTCAAGTATGATTTCTTTCTCGTCGTAATAATCCTTTTTTCATTCATGTACATCAAAGTCTTATCAGACAGAACTCTCGAAATCCAGGGGGCAAAACATCGACAAGGCTTATCAGACCAATATCTCGAAACCCAGGGGGAGAATTATCGACAAGGCTTATCAGACAAAACTCACGAAATCAAGCAGGAAAATCGACGAAAAAACAGAAATATGATGAAGCACATTTACTGTTATGCATATTCGAAATAATCCATACAAACCCGTAATCAATCATTAACTTTAAAATCTGTGCTTTATATTGAAAGGTTAAAGTGTCTTTCTGGTGGTTTAAGGAATATGTTTAGAATGGAATCGCTATTTGATTCATGGACCGCGATACTTTGACATAGACAATCAGAACAAACACTTTAATCCTGATGTATAATGTCTATATTTTAATTTTTTTCACTGAAACAGCGACTAAATGATGTCGGGAACTGCCGCCAATTTATCAGTTAAAAAATAACAAAAAGTGTTCCATTAAATGAACTGTCATGTTTAGATTTGGAATACTGAAATCACTTTCGTTGTTTCCATTGCTGATTTGATATGCCGTTGATAAGACTAATTCTAAGCGTTTGTACAATACGACACCAAAATGTTTCTCACAACTGCAAACAAAGCAGGACATTAAATGAAGTTGTGACGCGGCCTCGAGTTCAAACTGTAGGCCTACCAGACTGAGAGAAAGTTTATTCAACTTTGAGTACCTAAATATTAAGTAAATAGTTCAAAACATGGATTGGTCGACTATGAGTATTTATTCCAGACGGATATGGCACAACGGTGACAGCAGTTTTGCATACACATGTTTACGAACCTGTCAAGCATGTGCCTATTTATAGAACACCCCGACGTTGTATGTTGTCTATTGACTCTGGAATTAAGGCCTTCATCCGTGCGGCTCCAAAATGCGCGTATCCTATACTGATTTTATCGAAAAATGAAGTTAAGTTATTCTCTTTTGAAATCAATAGAGATTATACGTTCAATTTACCACCGACATTTATATAAGGATACAAGGTTAGTATCTTACAATACAAGATATATTTTTGGCGAGGGTTAAAACTAGCTATCTCGCCTTTCCTGTCAGGTTATCCTACAGCTATGAACCAGTAGCTGACATTCATATCAAACGGAGCAAAGCACCATTTGTTTACCTTTTTGTCCTGAAGAAATGTTCATTCATGAGACCCATATTTACGTCTTTCGGAAATATAGTTATATATTTTTTTGTTACTTTAAAGTGTAATTGGGGCCGCGGTGGTACTCCGGCTTTCCTCCACCTCTAAAACCTGGCACGTCGTTAAATGACCCTGGCTGTTAATAGGACGTTAAACAAAAACAAACCAAATTCAAACATACAATTTTTGTATGTGTATGAAAATATCACACATATACTATTTATTTCCGATAAATTAACTTTTTGATAACATAACAATTACAAGTAAAATATTGACAATTTTCACAAAACTTTTTTTCATAGGACGTGATCTTCGGGACATACATCACCAAATACAATGTCTTTACATTGGATTACTTGTTTAGGTATTCATATTATTGATATTAAGTGTTTCACCATCAAAAATTGAGTTTAATCGCAAATCCTTTTGTGTAGCAGTGCCGCTAATGCTATGTACGGATGGCGCCACGGACTTAAATCATAACGGGTGAGAGGCTAATATGTTTTGATGACGTATTTGTTGTGTTGCATCATCGTCGTTTTTTTTTCTTTGATGTTGATGGTTTTGACAATTTTTCTGGATTGTCTCAACAGACGATAACAGCTGATGATTGTTGACAAACACCTTAAAGTCAAAGTTCACGCATGATCAGGTCAAATTGAAAGTAGTAACGTCAGAATCGGAAAAAAAAGTCCACGTGAATCGTATTGACGGATAAGGCACTTCGTATTGACAAGAAAGTTATGGAAATGTTAATTATCCATCTCACAGTTGTTAATATAAGTCTGACCTCAGCAGAAGTGTCAAACATGTTTACGTACTGTAACTTGGCCTTAAGAGCCATTTTTATGAAATACCAAACTGTTAAAAACACTGTAGTACTTCTTTAGTGACTTTTGTCGCATCAACATCTCTCGACAGTGTTATTAGTAGTCATTTCTGCTTCATAATATTCACGAATAACCACGACAAACGTCCGTGAAAAAAAACACCGTTTCTCTCTGATTCGGTCAATTTTCTCTGTTTCATCATTTCATCACTCTGACCCTAATTTTGAGGACGTGATATTTAAATATCCAGGGGCCCTCAATTTAGAAGAAGACGTTTTCTCTTTTCGAACTACTTTTTCAGGTCTGGCCTTGTTAAACTCGTCTAGACCCCGTTTTATATTAAGGTCTCGTTTTAGGATTTTTTGTCTGTTTACAACACAAAGAGTAGATATGTGAGTGTAGCCGTGATGATAATGTGTGAAGGGGTTTGATGTTTTTGTTTTTCTCGCGTTAAATGTAAGATGTTTTGGTAATATTGGTTTACGACAACAATGATACAGCATGTGACACTTGTAAATATTGTGGTTTTAGTTGTGACAAAGAAATAATTTGGGCTAATGTTTGGATAAACACAATCACGTAATGCTTGATTAGAAACCCATCTTTATAACCGTTTTTCCTAATGCATGCAATTTATTTTTTTATAAGAATATCACTTTCCAGATGATTAGCAGCGATTAGCATAACTCTAACATCTATAGTCTCGGAGGTTGAAGATTAACTATAGAACACTCCTTAAGATTGTCGTAAACATGTTCCTTCCTTCTAAATATACATCTCCAATTCAAGATTTATTCATGAATTAATAATGCTAAAGATGCTATCATTCCCCCAAGGAAGAACTCTGGATTTTTGTCATATATTTTGTCACGTACAATGCATATCTAATACCATGACGCGTGCGACTAGACAAATATAACACCGGACTACCTAACGGACAATTTCACAGTGCATTACTTTGTCAATAATTCAACAGTGACTAGATGATTGCCTATCGATTAATTCTGCGGAAGATCTTGTGTTTTTTTAGAGGGACATATCAACTACTTAAGTGCATTGCGATAGCTGAACCGCTCTGGTGATGTCATTAGTTTAGTTCCAATCGAATGTGCCTTAACACCGTCACAACTAAATTGTACACGCCTTTAATGCACTGAAAGTTAGTTTAGTTCCAATCGAATGTGCCTTAACACCGTCACAACTAAATGGTACACGCCTTTAATGCACTGAAAAATAGTTTAGTTCCAATCGAATGTGCCTCAACACCATCACAACTAAATGGTACACGCCTTTAATGCACTGAAAGTTAGTTTAGTTCTAATCGAATGTGCCTCAACGCCATCACAACTAAATGGTACACGCCTTTAATGCACTGAAAGTGAGTTGACCGATCGTCTGAAGTTAAAGCTATTAGATTTCCTGAAGATGTTCGGCTCCTTGCTGTCTTTCATATGTTATATGAATGACATCGAAATCAAATTACCTGCAATTCCGCTTTCACTCTACTATATTGGTAAATTTTAACAAAATTTCAAGCAACCGAAAATTGATAATAAAAAACCTACCTCTTCTGATGAGATAACCATTTGAAATGGAAGTCGACTTAAGTGAATTATCGTCAAATCCTGACATGTATGACGTATACCGTAGTTTTCAAAAGTTAAAAATAGCACCCAAGCGTCTTGAGTTTTATGTTCATCAATCGGCATATGCAATGTACACTGTATCTATATCTGAATAAATATATATGCATGCTATTAATCAAGGTATCTGTTGTTCTGTCAAATCTACTAGAATATGCATGCTTCCAATTGTGTAAAGTGGCAGTTTTTCGGAATATGTTGTTCTTTTCGCTGAATACAGTTGATGCATATTATTTAACATGACAAATCTTGATTGGTTTTATATAAACAGTCCGTGTTTTTTTTTTTTAATTCATGGGAGGCCACATAAGGTATGTTCAGTTGCTACATCCCGGGCACCCCCTTATCTACCACAACCATTTTTTTTGTTACAGTGACGACTTGTTGCCTTTGGCAATGGGTCTATTAGCAGAATTGGTCATACGAGGCAAATGGTGATCGCTCTATACAACAGCTGTGGTCAAGTGACAACGGTTTATGTTTTTAAGTTTGCTACACACGAGCTGTGGTCACGTGAATACTGTTTCCATTGATGATTGGTCTATATAACAGTCTTAAGTCACATGACGACGACTTCCATTTCTAATTGGCTTGCACAACAGTTGTGGAAACATACACACAGAAATATCGTTAACCTGGACGATAGACAGACATCAGGCTCGGGTATACAACACGGACATCCATAAAGGGATGATAGTGTTACAATGGAGACATCATATCAACATGTATCACTTCCTACTCAAATGTCACCAAACCTTGAGGGTTTCTGGTTGTCAAATCCTGTCTCGCAGACACAAATCTCATTTCCCCGAGAAGCTTTATCACTTGATCGCTTATGCAATGTGTATACGTGTTAACAATCCCAGCATTTCATTTGCTAGTTACTATTTCTGAGACATTCATAATCTACTTACTTTCCAATGCTACCCAGCTTTATTGACTTTTTTGTTTCTAATGCCATATGAACCGTCCATAAAACAGGATGGGTTTCCGTAGAGATCCGAATCGATTGGAAAGGCATAGACCTTTCAGGAATTTAGCTTCTTTTATCGAAATGATCTGTGTTTGACACGGCGGTGCGACCATGAGGAGTTTTGTTAAGAATATATTTTAGCATGGTCTCGCTACTGGATAGAATAAGCCATCGTTATGCTCTTTACATACCAATTATACACAATCCCTACAATAGTATATTGTAGTTTGATAAATGTTCATGGTATGAACAATGTTTCCAATCGTTATAAATACAGTAATATTTGTGTATATTCTTGTTTTGTTTTACTTTTTATAATGTGAGAATGATGATTTATATAATTCAGTAACTTTTGGAGTATTTATTTGATTGTACGTGACATTTGACATATGCATGTACACACCTACATCAACTATCATATTGATGCTGCGGTGGCCGAGTGGTTAAGGTGTCCCGACACGTTAACACTAGCCCTCCACCTCTGGGTTGCGAGTTCGAAACCTACGTGGGGCAGTTGCCAGGTACTGACTGTAGGCCGGTGGTTTTTCTCCGGGTACTCCGGCTTTCCTCCACCTCCAAACCTGGCACGTCCTTAAATGGCCCTGGCTGTTAATAGGACGTTAAACAAAAACAAACCAAACAAACCAAACCAATCATATTGATCAAATATGAGTGACAGAGGTTCCTTAACAAGTAACGGTGGTTTATCAATCATATTTATCTAACTTGAGTTAGTTAAGTTTCAACCTTAGACAACTTTAGATTGTTAAATAAAGATGATACACAACTGTCAGTCTTTAAGGAACATGTTTATCCGATCACGTCTTCACCTTCAAACCGGAAGGGGCGGGTCTGTATGGTTAATACGTCATTGTCAATGCGAGATCTCACCTCCGTCCGAGTTTTACATGAACTATCATCACACTTATATGATATTTGTTTATCTTATACGTATGCTTTATCCAAGGGTGTGAATTACATTGAGTAGCTTGTTTACTCCATCAGACATATTTACAGCATATATCATTAGGATAGACAGATAGATGGATGGATGGATGGATGGATGGATGGATGATGGATGGATGGATGGATGGATGGATGGATAGATGGATGGATAGGTAAAAAACCCAAGAAAAACAACGAAGTGTTTCTTTCCAGACTTATACAATTAACTAACTCTCTTTATTTCAAATACGGCTCTGTATGAAATAATAAGCAAATGTCGTATTTACCTACTCTGTTTACTGTGACTACATTACCTCAGGCTACTAACATGCCTCGTGTCCTGATCACCCGCTGTTCATTTCTCTCTCTAATTAAAGTCTTTCGTTCTATCGCCATACATTGCTTAGATTTTTGTGTCATTACGGCCATACACAGCAGCCGTTTTTGACACTTCTAGGCTACGCGAGATCACGCGCATGCGTGTTTAGATACGAGATATAGACGTACGGTGTTCTTACATGCGTGATTCCGTGTCTATCCGCCGATGTATTATATAAAAATACCATTTAAGTCAGCTTCTAATATTGATACCTAGGGTACGCTGATAACAATAAAGGGAAAAAAAATCTACATCCAATCATATCCTCGTTAATCCATCAGTCAGTGATTGCAGAGTTGTCAGCATCTGTAACTGAAGAGAGAACCCCTTCAACACCATTTACTGTCTGTGTATTTTCGATGCGCCCCCTTGGTAACAAAATTACATAGACATTGGTTCCTATCCCAGTGACTTCAGTCCACTCTGGTAAATCAAATATTTTTTTCATTCAGGTCTTACATCTAATCGTAGCATTTCGGTTGTTATCGTGTTTTAAGGGTGATTTACGGTTGGCGGCACGCTGTAAAGGATGGTAATTTTGAGGTTGGTTTTGAGGAAAGGAAAGAAGAATGGCTGATTAAGGCCTATACCGACTGTCCTAGGACCATGTTACTATACCTGTTAAGTGTCTAATCTACAAAGTTTGACTGTCTTAGGACCATGTTACTATTTGAAATAAGTGTCTACAAAATTGTTTATTCTACAAAGCTTGTGTTATAACAATCTTCATTAATGGTGCCTTTCATACTTTCAACTGTCATTGCCTCAAATATTTTGATAAAATTCGAAAGTTTCTGGAACCTCCGGGTTAATGGTGACAATGAGGTTTTTTTCATATGACACTGTTTTTGGTGACGCTTAAGACCGTCTTATACTGACGTTTTGGTTACTTAATGTGGTGACGCTTGGACACTTTTTATGGTGTTGCTTTGATAGGTGACGCTTGGGTGCTTAATTTGGTGACGTTTGGACACTTTTTTGGTGACGTGTGGGTACTTGATATAGTGTTTCTTTGGCATTTAATGACTCTTTGAGATTTTATATGGTGTCTCTTTTGCACCTTTTCCTTTGACGTTTGTGCATTTTTATGTGGCGACGATGGAGTATACCTACCTTACATGAATACACAACAACGCATCATGATTATTTAACCCTGTAGTAACAGTAATGGACGACATCGGCGACATGCTGAAGGGAAAACACGAAACAAGCGATTATCAACCAATTTTACTTTAGTTGACGACGTTTCATCAAAACAGAATTAAGGAGGCGACCGACATAAATTGGAAAATGCTGCAGTACATATCGGTGTGTTTATTGATCAGTTGTGACCGGGTTCTTGGTGTACAGCCTGCTTTATTGCCAGTTATTAATTAAGATGAGAATAATGTAGCACTTTATCAGATTTCGATTGAAATTTACTCAAAATCTCTGCGTGTTACTGGCCCCAAAGGAGCGTGTTAGATAAACCTTAATTAAATTGATACTTCCCTATTGTTAAGTTCCAAATGAGGTTAATGTGTGAAGTATTGCCAATAGATACATAAGTCACTGTCATCAACGACTCGTGTTATCTAATATTACATTTCAATAGGCGAAATTCCCAAACAATTCCCCACACCGCTTTTTGTATAATACAGCGACGAAATGTCAAAATTGAGTCTTTTTGATGAGAACTGTTGATTTCATTCACTGTCTGGTTGCCATGACAATGCGTTTAGAAAAATCATATTTTCAGATTAGTTTTATATTGCTACAAGATAATCACGTATGCACTGTCTTTTGAGTTCACGGAGAAAGCATGATATGAATTCTTTCAGTCCATTTTATTTGTATTTATGTTAATTTCAAATCAAGAAACTTGAGTGCAGGTTTTGTCAACGAATTGTACACACAACTAGGTAGTCTGTATGGGTGTTTGAGATAATGACACCGGTCATTTCATCTCATTTTCCTACCACTCCAAAGATAATTAGTCGTAACGTCTCATGAGTCAAATCATCGTACCATCTTAAATTATGTGTCTTAAGAATTAGATTTTTGCACACTCTTCAAATCATTAAGCTTAAATGTAACACAGTGATAGCAACAGTCAAAACAGTTCAATCTACAGCGTTCATTTCGCACACTCTTCAAATCATTTAGCTATTTAAAAAAAAAAGATAAAAAATAAACAAATTCAATAAATTGAGGAAAATTAGTGTATCAATCCGTATTTCAATATATCATTTTCCCTAAGATAAGAACAACGTTTGGATTCTGGATAAATCGTGTTAACAGTTAATGGTATGTGCCAAGAAACCCAGTGCTGTTGTTTCTTCACGAACCTTGAAAAAGATAACCATTCCTTATATTTACATGAATTTTCGATGAATTATTTTGTCATAAAACACCAAGACGTGTTTTACCTACGAGAGAACCGAGAACATCTGTTATCTTGTAAACAATTCAGAAGTTGAATGTAACACATTGATAGCAACAGTCAAAACAGTTCAATTTACAACATTCATTTCGCAGACGTTTATCCAAAAATATTTTTATGATATTTCCAGCTGTCTATGCCATGGAACAATATTTAACCTGACTGTAATTAAAATCTAGTGAAATGCCAACTTTAATATGTCTCTGATTAATCTCTGGAGATAAACAAAATTTAATCTGTCTCTGAATAATCTCTAGAGATATACCAACTTTAATCTGTCTGTAATTAATCTCTAGAGACATACCAACTTTAATCTGTCTCTGATTAATCTGTAGAGATATACCGACTTGGACTGCTAATTCTGACAGTCCAATTGACCTTGACCGCTATGTAACCTCATCTCTATGTTAATTATGGTAGGTTTGTTTGTCAGTTTAGGGTCAGCTGTTAATAAAACCGTTAATGATTCGAATCGATTAAATGTCCAGGGCTGATGTTGTTTTGTTTTCCATTTTCTAGAAGAGAGGGCCAGAGTTGTTTTTGTTATTTACCTTCAAATTGTTTTTCATTTTCATTTCTGTTTGAGGAGGACAACATTGCATTACATTATATTCTTGAGCAGTTATAAGTCTCAGGGTAAATGGTACAGTTCGATATTCCTGTTTCAACACGTAGTGTTTTTTGCACTAAATTAAAATAAAACGAGAGCTATTTTATTGTTTGTCTTTATTAGGATTATTAAGCATTGAACGGCTTTCAGTTGGCATTCATATTGACTATGAATGCCAACTGAAAGCCGTTCAATACTTCTATTTACCATCTGCGATTTTTTATTTGTCGTGCGATTTTTTTTTTTTTTTGAAATTTTCAAATTCAAATTTCAGTTGGCAGTTCATAAGATGGTGAACTCGCAACTGAATTGGTAGGGTTATGTAGTGGCAGTGCCATACAATGGTAAATATAACAGTATGACGACTGATCAGCTTGACGCACTGTTATTTGGTCGATATAAGAATTGAGTAATGGTCAGTGTTAATTTGTCTAGTCTACGGTTGACCAAGGTAAACGAAGATAGACTTGACGAGATATATACATGTGGGACCTGATATCCTAGCAGATTTATCATTATCAAAGACGTCTCAAGTCTGAACTCCGAAATGTCAGCTTCATTCCTTGTCCGTGCGTTTTACAATAATCCGAAGAAACATTCTTCAGTGTAGGATATAGGACCTCTTTTGAAGTCAATGATTGTAACCGCTGGCAAAAGATATAAGATATATTTATATATCTATTGAAACATGTAACCACATAGAGGTACATTGATATATCCACTCACAGCACAACAAATACATGTTGGGAAAGAAAGCCGATAACACTATGGCTATGTAAGAAAATATATTGGGGACATCTAATCAAAGACTTGTACTGGCAGTTGAATAACGGCTTGATAAAAGAGAACTGTTAAGACATCGATGTCTGAATAAGGGATTAACAATGAGAGGTGTTGAATTCACGTAGGTATTCGTAAAACCGGATTTTTTGTTAGACAGATACGGAAGACTTACGTAGATTTCGGAACCCCATTTATTCGGCGGTGGTTAAACTGGTACACTTTTTACATTATGTAGTATTATATTGAAAAGGCTGAGAGTGTTTTTGTGGTGGTTCAACTACATCCTATTTTACATGTAATCTACAAATGTAGATGTACTTTGTTAGTATGTAATGTAGATGTACTTTGTTAGTATGTAATGTAGATGTACTTTGTTAGTGTAATGTAGATGTACTTTGTTGGTATGTAATATAGATGTACTTTGTTAGTGTAATGTAGATGTACTTTGTTAGTGTAATGTAGATGTACTTTGTTAGTATGTAATGTAGATGTACTTTGTTAGTGTAATGTAGATGTACTTTGTTAGTATGTAATGTAGATGTACTTTGTTAGTGTAATGTAGATGTACTTTGTTAGTATGTAATGTAGATGTACTTTGTTAGTGTAATGTAGATGTACTTTGTTAGTATGTAATGTAGATGTACTTTGTTAGTATGTAATGTAGACGTACTTTGTTAGTGTAATGTAGATGTACTTTGTTAGTATGTAATGTAGATGTACTTTGTTAGTGTAATGTAGATGTACTTTGTTAGTGTAATGTAGATGTACTTTGTTAGTGTAATGTAGATGTACTTTGTTAGTATGTAATGTAGATGTACTTTGTTAGTGTGTAATATAGATGTACTTTGTTAGTATGTAATGTAGATGTACTATGTTAGTGTAATGTAGATGTACTTTGTTAGTATGTAATGTAGATGTACTTTGTTAGTGTGTAATGTAGATGTACTTTGTTAGTGTGTAATGTAGATGTACTTTGTTAGTGTAATATAGATGTACTTTGTTAGTGTAATATAGATGTACTTTGTTAGTGTGTAATGTAGATGTACTTTGTTAGTATGTAATGTAGATGTACTTTGTTAGCATGTAATGTAGATGTACTTTGTTAGTGTAATGTAGACGTACTTTGTTAGTATGTAATGTAGATGTACTTTGTTAGCATGTAATGTAGATGTACTTTGTTAGTATAATGTAGATGTACTTTGTTAGTGTAATGTAGATGTACTTTGTTAGTGTAATGTAGATGTACTTTGTTAGTATGTAATGTAGATGTACTTTGTTAGTATGTAATGTAGATGTACTTTGTTAGTGTAATGTAGATGTACTTTGTTAGTATGTAATGTAGATGTACTTTGTTAGTATGTAATGTAGATGTACTTTGTTAGTATGTAATGTAGATGTACTTTGTTAGTGTAATGTAGATGTACTTTGTTAGTATGTAATGTAGATGTACTTTGTTAGTGTAATGTAGATGTACTTTGTTAGTGTAATGTAGATGTACTTTGTTAGTATGTAATGTAGATGTACTTTGTTAGTATGTAATGTAGATGTACTTTGTTAGTATGTAATGTAGATGTACTTTGTTAGTGTAATGTAGATGTACTTTGTTAGTGTAATGTAGATGTACTTTGTTAGTGTAATGTAGATGTACTTTGTTAGTATGTAATGTAGATGTACTTTGTTAGTATGTAATGTAGATGTACTTTGTTAGTATGTAATGTAGATGTACTTTGTAAGTATGTAATGTAGATGTACTTTGTTAGTGTAATGTAGATGTACTTTGTTAGTGTAATGTAGATGTACTTTGTTAGTATGTAATGTAGACGTACTTTGTTAGTATGTAATGTAGATGTACTTTGTTAGTATGTAATATAGACGTACTTTGTTAGTATGTAATGTAGATGTACTTTGTTAGTGTAATGTAAATGTACTTTGTTAGTGTAATGTAGATGTACTTTGTTAGTGTAATGTAGATGTACTTTGTTAGTGTAATGTAGATGTACTTTGTTAGTATGTAATGTAGATGTACTTTGTTAGTATGTAATGTAAATGTACTTTGTTAGTATGTAATGTAGATGTACTTTGTAAGTATGTAATGTAGATGTACTTTGTTAGTGTAATGTAGATGTACTTTGTTAGTGTAATGTAGATGTACTTTGTTAGTGTAATGTAGATGTACTTTGTTAGTATGTAATGTAGATGTACTTTGTTAGTATGTAATGTAGATGTACTTTGTAAGTATGTAATGTAGATGTACTTTGTTAGTATGTAATGTAGATGTACTTTGTAAGTATGTAATGTAGATGTACTTTGTTAGTATGTAATGTAGATGTACTTTGTTAGTATGTAATGTAGATGTACTTTGTTAGTATGTAATGTAGATGTACTTTGTTAGTATGTAATGTAGATGTACTTTGTTAGTATGTAATGTAGATGTACTTTGTTAGTGTAATGTAGATGTACTTTGTTAGTATGTAATGTAGATGTACTTTGTTAGTATGTAATGTAGATGTACTTTGTTAGTGTAATGTAGACGTACTTTGTTAGTGTAATGTAGATGTACTTTGTTAGTGTGTAATGTAGATGTACTTTGTTAGTGTAATGTAGATGTACTTTGTTAGTGTAATGTAGATGTACTTTGTTAGTGTGTAATGTAGATGTACTTTGTTAGTGTAATATAGATGTACTTTGTTAGTATGTAATGTAGATGTACTTTGTTAGTATGTAATGTAGATGTACTTTGTTAGTGTAATGTAGATGTACTTTGTTAGTATGTAATGTAGATGTACTTTGTTAGTATGTAATGTAGATGTACTTTGTTAGTATAATGTAGATGTACTTTGTTAGTATGTAATGTAGACGTACTTTGTTAGTGTAATGTAGATGTACTTTGTTAGTATGTAATGTAGATGTACTTTGTTAGTGTAATGTAGATGTACTTTGTTACTATGTAATGTAGATGTACTTTGTTAGTGTAATGTAGATGTACTTTGTTAGTATGTAATGTAGATGTACTTTGTTAGTATGTAATGTAAATGTACTTTGTTAGTATGTAATGTAGATGTACTTTGTTAGTGTGTAATGTAGATGTACTTTGTTAGTGTAATGTAGATGTACTTTGTTAGTATGTAATGTAGATGTACTTTGTTAGTATGTAATGTAGACGTACTTTGTTAGTGTAATGTAGATGTACTTTGTTATTATGTAATGTAGATGTACTTTGTTAGTATGTAATGTAGATGTACTTTGTTAGTGTAATGTAGATGTACTTTGTTAGCATGTAATATAGATGTACTTTGTTAGTGTAATGTAGATGTACTTTGTTAGTATGTAATGTAGATGTACTTTGTTAGTATGTAATGTAGATGTACTTTGTTAGTATAATGTAGATGTACTTTGTTAGTATGTAATGTAGATGTACTTTGTTAGTATGTAATGTAGATATACTTTGTTAGCATGTAATGTAGATGTACTTTGTTAGAGTATCTGCTGTATCTTGTTAACTTGTGTAATGTATGCGCTGTCTAGAAGTATATGAGAAGGAAGCGACTGACTGCAAGTGCCGGATGAATAAAATAATTTTTACATTTGGCTGTACAACCGTACAATAATGTATATTCTACCATGTTTGCTATGCAACGACAGTTTTGGTTGGTTTAAAACCGTGTATTATTTTCCAATAACCCACGCTCGTGCCAATAATACACGGTCGTGAGTCACGGCTGTTACAATTTTATATATCTGAAATTCACCCGTTTCATAAAAGGTTGCTTTAGCCGAGTGGGCCAATGGGTTAGTCTTTCAATAATTTTTTATCACGACGCGAGTTCGAATCCTACGGAGGCCCCCTCCTTTTTTTCTTTTCTTTTTTTTTTTAATTTTCAAAATCAATGCCATATGATAGATGCTCTTGATCGTAGTACTGTATTGCCTGTATATTTCATCAGCAAATAACGCAATACTCAAGAAATAAATTTCAAGGTTTTCTCGGGGTTTCCTTGCTGTTTTTCTATTCGAAAGAGGTCGATCTCAGAACAAAACAGTACATGGTAGAATAGAAATAATTAACTTTGAATCGTGTATTGTTGCAGGATATACAACTCGGACTCGGATATTTTGCAATTTTAATTAATAACTCAGGCCTGCGGCCTTCGTTATTAATTTAATTGCAAAATATCCTCGTCCTCGTTGTATATCCTGCAACAATACACGAATCATCGTTAATTATTTCTTAAATATATAAGGTAAAATGTATTTCGAAAAAAATATTATTCTTTTGCCAAGTCATATCTGGGCCTAATGAGTTTCAATTATATGAACATTAATTGTTACATTAATACTAGAATTCATTCAATGTTCTTCAATCTTAGGCTGGATAAATGAATATTCAAATAAGATTTATTGTATATTACCTGCAACTACGAGTATAATACTACATGTATATGTAATAAGAAGCATCGTATACTCATTATTGTTACTTTTTTTTAAATAATGGGAAATTTTGTTGTAGAATGATGTGATATAGTGTCTCATAGGTCGAAGTCGGCCGAGTGTTTTAATGATATTGTGTAAACTGTGTTTTAAATTGTATTGAAACATGTGACACTTAAATAAACTATTTACTTACTTACTTACTGTATCATAAATGTTCTGGACTGACTTAAGACCAACTTAACCAGATTTTGTGTAAATGACCATTGCCTAAAGAGGTGTTTACTCATGCATGTCTGATCTATTATTTATTGGTTAGTTGCACTATAAGGCAAAATATTTGACCAATGAGGGATGACCCCAGCATGACCCCAGTGCCCTCGTGCTGTTTTAATTTTTAAAAAATCTTTAAGGTTAAATATGTTACTGCTGTCATGAAAACATATATATTTTAATTAAATATTAATTACCCAACCTTATCGTTCTAACATTTGCCAAGAGTTGAACCGTACGACTGCCAAAAGGGTTTTCGAAATCAATTTGAGCTCTTTATGAGTTTTATTTCTATTTTTTATCCCTGGGCATGCCAATTCAGTTTCCTTATCTTCTCTGCTTTGCAGTATTGAAGATAGATATCATTTAAAGTCATTGTTAGTTTAAATATTCATGTCATAAATAAATGACCATTTCAAAAGCAGTTTCTTTGTTTTTGTTGCAGTTATAAAACAATGACAGTAGCTAATAAGTTGCAGGCTCCAACCAGGGTCAGGCTGACGTAAACAATATATATACACACACACATATATATATAACATAGAGAACAATATACATATAACTGGATAAAATATGTAATATATATGGTTTTATTACGATCTATTGTGAGTGTGGTAAAGAAGATTTAAATAGTCCTGAATCAGAATGAATTTATCTGATGCTATCTATCTTAATACTATAAGGAAACAACCAACCAATTGAAAAAATATATTTTTGAAACAGCCCCTGTGTATAGAACGTTGAGCCAAGGATAAAATGTCTGGCAGCCACTGATTGGCCAGTATGTTATGAAGTGAGAAAATAGATATGTAGCCTGATAGGTAACTATCAATAAGAAATGTTGATATAAATTTCGTAAGTCCGATTGGTTTTTTTCCCAAAAGTTCACGTAATAATAGTAAACAGGTAAACATTTAAGATTTTTGAGAATTTTTACTGCGAAATTCACCTATTTTTAAAATGGCTACCCTGGAGAAAATTTGAGCTGAAGGACCCAACTTTTTTTTTTGATTAGGTGTTATATCAGACCCTAAACTTTTGTTATAAACCATAATCGTCATATTCAATTCAAGAATTTGAATGAAATAATCCAAAACGTTAACACTAAGGTCTATGGGAAAACAATTTGTTGGTTGGTCTCTACAGAGAAGACCTCGTCTAGTATCGATAGGAAGAAGCTTTGACTGTTTCGATAGGAACTTAATCAGAGAGTTAAACATGTTGGCATTGTGTATGATAATGAAATGACGTCATACTGTATGGTAATGATATGACGTCATACCGTATGGTAATGATATGACCGTCATACTGTATGGTAATGAGATGACCTTCATACTGTATAATAATGAGATGACCGTCATACTGTATGATAATGAGATGACGTCATACTGTTTGGTAATGAGATGACGTCATACTGTATGGTAATGAGATGACCTTCATACTGTATGATAATGAGATGGCGTCATACCGTACGGTAATGAGATGACGTCATACTGTATGGTAATGAGATGACGTCATACCGTATGGTAATGAGATGACGTCATACTGTATGATAATGAGATGGCGTCATACCGTATGGTAATGATATGACGTCATACTGTATGGTAATGAGATGACCGTCATACTGTATGGTAATGATATGACCGTCATACTGTATGATAATGAGATCACGTCAAACTGTATGGTAATGATATGACGTCATACTGTATGGTAATGTGATGACGTCATAATGTATGATAATGCTATAAATACATACGACATGACACTTATTGATGATGATTTTATCTTAATTCTAAAAGACAGTATACAATACAATTAAAAATGCCATTGAAAAACTTCTCTACTATAACATAGAATTTTGATGATCAATCTTGACAGGTGTTTCCAGGGACAGTGTAGATGTCTGAATGTTAAAATAAATACCGGCACGTAGGTAAAATATTGCAAAAACCATGTCCACTAAAACACATCAACCCGGCGGTTATTTGGGGGATAAAAAAAAACAAAAAACTAAAAACAATCACGCAATATATTTTAAACCCTAGAAGGGGCATTTCTTCGTTTGAATGAAGTTTAGGTCGCCAAAATTAAACTTACTGGAAAATATGTAATTTTTCCAACTAGTAAAAGTTATAATCTTAACATTAATAAGACATTTTTACTCTCAAGATAAACCAGTATCAAGTATAAAGTCCAGAAAATTCTTAATTCGACCCGAAGTATCACTACTTACCGCAAAGGCATACGGTATTTGTATACGACACGCCCTTTTCTTGTACATTTCGGCGTTAATGTCATTACTTGTAGGCACAAACACTCATATTATCATCTTTCGGACAAAAATTTCCTCAATAGAACGTGTGCATGTTTCTGATGTGCGAACGAAGGAATGCCCCTTTAAATATTTTTCAGCCTCAGAATAGATGGAACCATTTAAGATGTATAAAGTCTACAGTCTCTTGGAGGTATCATTCCACCAGTCAACAAAGCTGCCCTACATATCTCCAACTTATCATCCAGATAAACATGATCCTGAAAATGCTATATGATATTTATTTTTGTGTGGATGTGTTTCCATTTACAGCCAGTGAAATAATTTCATCGTGCACATGAACTATATAAAATTGATACTTGAATAAATTAATCAAATATTATCCATTTCAAAGGGACTAAATAGTAAGATTTCAATAATTTCTTCATGCATTTGGTTTCCGGAAAACTTTTGAAATTCATAATTAACAAAAAAATCATAACTTTTTTACATCATTTTAAATCTTATACCCTTTTTTAAAAATATATTATTTAATTGAAAATCCAGCCATTTAGTTGCTTTAAACATTCCAAAATATATGTTCTGCAGCATATTGCACGTAACCACAAACGTTATAAATTCATTTGTTGTATAAACTTCTAATATAGTTAGCACCTGGCATTTTCACCTGCTTTGCCATTTCGAATGTTTGTATGTGTTAATTGGTTTTTATATTGATCAGATGGTTCATGTAGAATGTCATCGCTACATAACAAAGTAATTTAACCATACACATGTATATTTGTCTGCCTGTTAACCACAATAATTTGCAACTTCTAATTTCAGTTCATTATCTGCTTTAACAGTTCCTTTAAAGAATGATCAGAACACGGAAAATTAAAAATGGAAATGGAAATGATTGTCATGCGCCAGTTATTAGCCCCTGAAACGTGACCTACAATTAATACAAGATATGCACGTGGGATCACGAGGCATGCTTACAGAAGAGATAAAGACATGTGTCCCTCAAAACATTCTATGATGAAACGGAAGTTGTCCTTCATAACATTCCATGTCGAAACGGAAGTTGTCCCGTATAACATTCTATGTCAAAACGGAAGTTGCCCCGCATAACATTCTATGTCGAAACGGAAGTTGCCCCGCATAACATTCTATGTCGAAGCGGAAGTTGTCCCTCATAACATTCCATGTCGAAACGGAAGTTGTCCCTCATAACATTCTATGTCGAGACAGAAGTTGTCCCGCATAGCCTTCCATGTCGAGACGGAAGTTGCCCCGCATAACATTCCATGTCGAAACGGAAGTTGTCCCGCATAACATTCTATGTCGAGACGGAAGTTGTCCCGCATAACATTCTATGTCGAGACGGAAGTTGTCCCGCATAGCATTCTATATCGAAACGGAAGTTGTCCCGCATAGCATTCTATGTTGAAACGGAAGTTGTCCCGCATAACATTCTATGTCGAAACTGAAGTTGTCCCTCATAACATTCCATGTCGAAGCGGAAGTTGTCCCTCATAACATTCCATGTCGAAGCGGAAGTTGTCCCTCATAACATTCTATGTCGAAGCGGAAGTTGTCCCTCATAACATTCTATGTCGAAACGGAAGTTGTCCCTCATAACATTCTATGTCGAGACGGAAGTTGCCCCGCATAACATTCTATGTCGAGACGGAAGTTGTCCCTCATAACATTCCATGTCGAAACGGAAGTTGTCCCTCATAACATTCAATGTCGAAACGGAAGTTGTCCCTCATAACATTCCATGTCGAAACGGAAGTTGTCCCTCATAACATTCCATATCGAAACGGAAGTTGTCCCTCATAACATTCAATGTCGAAACGGAAGTTGTCCCTCATAACATTCAATGTCGAAACGGAAGTTGTCCCTCATAACATTCAATGTCGAAACGGAAGTTGTCCCTCATAACATTCAATGTCGAAACGGAAGTTGTCCCTCATAACATGTCGTCACCCATATTTTCATTGCATTTATGGTTGTTTTAATGAAAGTTTTCTGTACAATCTACTGGTAGATAAATAATGTCTTACCTTTGTAAGATTGCTGATTTACTTTCCTGTCATATACAATATTCATCAATTACTCGCGGGAATAGTAAAACTTTCAATAAAAGTTCAAACAATGCTTTCATAAAGGACTTCTGAATCACAGCAGATGTTAAAAGCAATAAAATATGTTTTGGTTCATTGACAGTCTGCTCGTGAAGAAAAAAAACAATGTTTATCGTTTATCATTTTTAAAGGTCATACTTTGGGTAAATACCAGAGGTCGATAACTCATCAGTGTATGTCAAAACAGTTCAATCAACATGTTTTTCTGGTTATAATACATACTGTATCTACGGAATTAGCACGTATGGACAGGCGAGAGAAAATTGTTTAGGCTAATAACATCCCAATTTTCCACCCTTTTCGGTCATTGGTCTCTGACGAATCACTGAATGTTTTAAACCTCTTAGATTTGTCTTTTACATACATCACGAAAAATGTCGTGTGCACGAAACTATATTTTAACCTCGAAAGTAATCAATAGGGGACAAGATACGAACAAAAGACTCCAAATGATAAGCGTTTAAACGTTAAAGGACAAGACGAAATGGTAGGGGGTGGTTAGAACTGTGTCTGTGTCTATCTTTAATAACCATACAAAGCTATAAACTGCATGCACATTTATTTGAAAAAAAAGTGACTTAGGTCCATGGTATACACACGTGTCTGGCGTTCTGATGAATTATAATATCAATTGCAATATTATAAATGGAAATATTGATTATTGAGCACCCCCAATCAAACATTGACAGTGATATCGACCTGTTTAGTTTCTTCGGGCGCCTTCTATGCATCCAATCGGGAACCTTCTCGTTTACGGAAAGTGCCGACGGTTCCCGATTGCTATGCATCGATACTTTCAGCCCGTTGTGTCACTGACGAAGGACGAAACAGTAACTGTATGATACGGAGTAGTTCATCTTTGCTTCATTGTATCTTTATATTTTTAACGGAATGTTAAAGTGTCTTTTTATAATCCTTACAGGCTCTGGTTTGTGCATGGCGTTAGTTTCTATCAGTGTCGTGAATTTGATTATGTGATGAAATTTTCAGGCTAATTTGTCACCAGAAAACAATTATATCTCAATGACAAAATACTGTAAACATGGTCGACACCCAATTGTTTCAGAAGACTCATCATCATTTCTTCTGACAATGTTCAATAGTATATTTGTTTGACTATATAATGTAATATAGTTATGAACATATCAACAAATTGAATCACTCAAGTAAATAATGTTTTAAACATTGGAATAAAAAAAATTCTGACCTTCGTTTTATGAATCTAACCAGTGTCCTTTGTCAATATGTAAAATTCTTTACGGTGACAAGTATTGACATAATTTATAAGGAGCTTGTTTCTCCCACAACATATACAAGTATTTAAGTACATACGAAATAATTCGAATATGTATAAGGATATAATGTATGCATATATATCCCCCGGATGTTACAATACTTGAACGAGGTAAGGACCTGCTGATAAACTCTATGTTTTAGAACCGCTTAATATAAGCCGTGTTAATTGAATAAATTAGAAATGAAATTAACAGAAAAAAAATTTCTTTAACATTTAATTGCATACCAGTAGCATGGTATACAAATGTATGTAATTTAATTGTAAAATGTAATTTGATGTTCAGAAATGAAACTAAACTCGAGTTTTCCGTTTCCATTTATCCTTTTATAAAAAAGTATACTGTGACTGATCATACATTTACAAGGCTTGCCTGAACTCCCGATAATTAGTTCTTGAACAAGTTGAAAAAAATATCGGATATAATATAGGAAAATATCGCGGGTATTTAGTAAAGAAAATGGCATTAAATGCTACTCTCTCGAGTGCAATTGCATATTTACAAGTGGTTGAATAGAACAATGATGAAGTGTCTGATTCCCTTCGCCTTTATTGTCTAATTTAATTTGATTTGTGTACTTACACTGTTGATGACAAAGTCGGGGGACATCGCCTACATATTAAATGACGTGATTTGTGTTGGACCGGAAATGGGCGCCATGTTGTCAACTGCGTACGCTTGGAATGTGGTCAATAATGGGAGCAGATAATACATAGTTATTATGTCCGGATCATCAAATATTTAGGTCCGGAGATTAGTATCACTGTTGCTCTGTGTGTAAGGCCCTCTGTGGCCTGGGGTGGTACGTAGTTATAAGCTTACACAGAGTCAGACTTGTACACAGATGGCGCCCCAATCGTTTATGTCCCTAACGCTTTATAAGGTTCGTAGATAATGTATCTCTGTGAACGCCATAATACTATTTCTGGCGTGTATTGGGGAGGTTTATGTACTTTTAATTATCCAATAGTTTTAAAGGCGTAACGCCTGATTTGAGCTGTCAAGAGTCGGTGTCCAGATTGAAATAGCATGTAACACAGAAGAAGTTAATTTCACGTAATGTATGAGTAATTGGTGTTTTATTCTGGGTTTGTTACGATGTTAAGTGAATCTTCATCAGCCTAAAGCACTAGTTGTCTTTTTTCAAAAATGTTTAACTTCGAAATCGGCAAACATCGTGCTGGTTTAAGTGTTGCAGTTCTTTCAGGATTTGGAATGGCTAACATTGATGATGATCCGGTACAAACTGATTCATGTACTGTGGGAAATATCACTTACGTATCAAAATGACCTTTTTATTTTCATGACACAACAAAAACCAAGCAAAAACAGTGATTGGATTTTGTTTTAATTCTTTTGAATAATATAAATATTGAAACAGACATGTATCAACGTGTATTTCATTCAGGCAAGTATTTCACCAGAACTTTTTGTCATAACATTCTGATTGGATGTTATTCTTCGAATTTCTACGATTATAATAACAGTACTTATATACTAAGTTTACATGTAATTCTCTTATTAAGGTTTTAATAAACGTGTTTTCTGGTTAGAGACCATTATAATTAAACCAACTTGTACTCTCTTCACAAACCCTTTCATGTTTTGTATTTAAGCATTGAACAGCTTTCATTTGGAAGTTATGGGCATTCATCAGCCCATAACTTCCAAATGAAAGCAGTTCAATGCTTATATTTACATTTGACAACGAATTTGAAAGACTATATCCAGGAATTTTACTCTGATAATGAATGAACAAATTATTATCGTCAAAGACGGAGCAGCCTTTTCAACAGCCATCTTTCGTTATCGCCGACGTGACAATTATGACGTCACTATAATAATGACGTCATAATAAAGACTTGGAAGTTATGGACTCATAACTTCCAAGTGAGCTTGGTAAAGTTACATAGTGGGGCTGCAGTGTAATTAAGCATTGAACGGCTTTCAGTTGGCATTCATATTGACTATGAATGCGAACTGAAAGCCGATCAATGCTTATATTTACCATTTGCGATTTTTTATGTGTCGTGCGATTTTTTTTTGAAATTTTCAAATTCAAATTTCAGTTGGCAGTTCATAAGCTGGTGAACTCGCAACTGAATTGGTAGGGTTATATAGTGGCAGTGCCATACAGTGGTAAATATATGTAAATACAACCATGGATCATAACAAAACTAATATTCCCTAATTAGCAACATTTTTGTTTTGTTGTTTATCATGGGACAGAAAATGAAATGTATGCATCAACTCAAGCACAGCCAGAGAACAAAATAAACAAGCTTAAGCAATACATGTTTCCTATCGGCCTCCGCTAAAATAGTAACAGAGACCTTCAACATGGTTCAAAAACCCTGAAACTCCAACTTGATCTGTAGCTACTCATGTACCAAAGTTACATACCAACATTCACCAACAAACGTTGAAGCAATGCTGAAAAAAAACGCGGAAAATTGAGTGGACGGACAGACAGACAGACACACAGACAGACGGACAGACGGACGGACGGATTGACGGATTAGGAAACCTATAGTTCCCCGGTTTCACTGATAGTGGTCTAATAAACATTATATCTATTTCATGTTAATCCTCTTCACAAACAAATAAACCTTGGCGCATTTGTTAACGTTACGTCCATGATAATATGAATGGGTGTTTTGATTGACTGAGGTCGTAATAACAAGATTTAACCATGGTGAATATTACCTTAGTAGAATAACACCCGTCGGATATGTATGGCCTATGCCTCATAATACCCGGGTCGATTTTTATCTTAATGGATAGAGAAACAGCTTCAAGCCCTTTTAGTTATCAATATTCATATGCCAATTTGTGGCGTAAACTTACTTGTGCGCGAGATTCATCGGATAGCGAAACAAAAACAACAAAGAATACCGCCATAATAACGAAACCGTAATTCTTACTAAACAAGAAATATCTTTTAAAAAGATAAACGGCATAGTTTTAATACAGGTGGTTATAATGTAAAAGTGCTGGTGAAATAAAATAACAAACAAATGCGTTTAAGCACGGATAACAAAATTATATCAGTTTGAATCATTTTTGGTGATAATAAGACTGCATTTGAATCAGTAGTATAATTTTATTAGTGTTTCATTTGAAAAGATACATCCACTTGCATTCGATCTTAACTTTGTTTCGTTTTTAACTGCATATCTGCATTTTGCATTGACCGCTACATTGACCAATCACATACTTCATCTTGACCAGTAACGCCACCTGTCGCGTCATATCCGGGGCAAAATATTATTATACGGCTATGCCGAAAAACTTGACCAAAAATGTAGATTTGCATGAGTACTCATGGAAAAGAACATGGAGGACAAATTCGGAAAATCGTCTTCTCCTTAATCGACGATACCCGCCTTAGCAATCTAGGTCAAACCCGTGTTACGTCACATTCTCAAAATAAGAATATACGATAGTGGCAACGGAACCGCCAGTCATACCAAAAAGTGTCGAGCTGGTGTCTCATATCTATGGAAGCGTATAAGGGCCACATTTAAACTTTTTTAATTATTAATTTCCACACTTAAATGTGTAAATTATACACGTTAATCTGTAAATTTTACACTTTAATCTGTACATGTAATTTTACACTTTAATGTGTAAAATTAACAATTTAATCTGTAAATTTTATACTTTAATGTGTAAATTATACACTTTAATATAAAAATGTGGCCCTAATACGCTTCCGTACATATCGTTCATGGAAGTAAAATAGTTCCAAATGAATGCAGATTTCTAATTTCGTTGTTCAACAGGGTATGAGATGCGTTACAAAAATCTCATTTGGCAAACCGTCATATGAAATATATTTTAATAATTTCGGGTTATATCAGCGTAAAACAGATATCCCCATACATATACCACGCGGTCCCCTCTGTACGAATGTATCCCGATTGTTCGATGTGTTTGTTTATTTTTTTGCCGTTAAGACTAAGGCTTTGTATGAGAGAGCTTTGGTTTATCATTTTTATCTTGTCTGTACGAGATTATGTTCCATGACTTTATAATTAATTTTTCTTTGTTTTCATGGTAAATACTCAAATGTGATTGGTCGAAAAATTCTGTTCATTCTTCTATGAAAGAAATTCCGAGAATGGCGCGAAAAATGTGACGTCACAATACAATTGACGTAACGTATTGATTTGAGAAAAAGAATTCCATTTAAAACCAGTAAAATTATACATAAAACATGTTTTAAATTAGAAAATCATTTTCAAAAATTAATTATAAGCGTTGATGTCAATTATTTTTTAGTTTCATCGGGGTATGAAACAAATTTTGTTTGCAAACTTCTTGTTTCTTACCCCGATGAAACTTAAAAAAAATGACATCAATGCTTAAATGTCTTTCTTAAACAGTTAACAGAAGAATGCGTCTACTATGATATTAATACATGTCCAACAACATCAATATGTAAACAATGTTGTATCGGTTCTGATTTCATTATTAGAACAAGAATATTAAAACTTGACAAGGTTTATATATATATCAAACGTACAATTCAATTTGTATTCGACCCTGGTGTTCGCCTAAACATGAAATATTGTCTGTAATTGAACATAGCTGTCAATGTGCCGTATTGAGAACTGGATGTGCTCTTTTACTTTACATCTTCCTGTTTAAGCTTTGCCGACTTGTTCCAACAATCTTAAGTGATGAAACAGGAGAGAAATGAGTATCGACACGAGCTAGGCTTTAACTGATGAACCATATTGTATGAGTTTTAAGTGTTCATAATAGAAGGATTGTATAACCAGGATTAAAATGTTTACAAATTTTGTGGATCATTACATCAAATGAAGTCTTTTTAGTCGGTAGAAATTTGTTGCACTTCATCATGGTGTATAAAACTGTAAATAATTTAATCCTTAAGAATGGTGTGTATTGGAGAAAACATACGTATATATGTGTCAACTATATATATATATACATGTATATATTAGCTCCTTATATGGTGGTACTTACCTCTCTTCTGTGATATTACAGCCATATTACATGTGACAGTTCAGACCTCTTGGATGATAACACCAATACAACATTCAGAATAAGCGATATTACTGAGAAAGACAGTACTTTTTGGTAGTTAACGTTTAACATCCAATGCCTTACGAAGACGACAATGGTAAAATGGCTTAAAAATGAGAATCTGTTAAACAGAGGCTGGTTAAAAATTGTTACTTCAAGTCAACGCCATTGTATAAATAAGATGAGATATAGGTGTAAAAGAATTACTGGCTATGTTACTTTGATTGGAACTATCGGGGATTAAATAGAGTAGTGAAGACTTCCCTTGACTACAAGTCAGTGGTTTACAAACTTTACAAATTTTAGATACAGATTGTATACTTTTTTGGTTTATTTTGTTTAACGTCCTATTAACAGCCAGGACCATATTTTAATGTTTTCAGAAGGACAGTTAAGTGTCATAGCCTTGCTTCAGTATGCCACAAAATGCTATCTTATCACGTAACCAAGTTTGGTTTGTTTTTGTTTAACATCCTATTAACAGCCAGGGTCATTTAAGGACGTGCCAGGTTTAGAGGTGGAGGAAAGACGGAGTACCCGGAGAAAAACCACCGGCCTACGGTCAGTACCTGGCAACTGCCCCACGTAGGTTTCGAACTCGCAACCCAGTGGTGGAGGGCATACTATTGAAATAGAATCAATGACTTAAATATTGAATAACATACAGTACATGTATCTCACTCTCTTTATACTACTTACGACATGTTTTATTTTGTTTTACGTTTTAATGTTTGTATATAACTGATTGCCCAGAAGGCCAAAGCTTTATAAGCACACTTATTTTAATTTTACTGAATTGTACAAGCTGTATTCCAGAGCAAGTCAAAGTCAAAAAATCGTCCTCTATCTAGTATTCACCGACCGACACACCATACTTTAGGATTAAATTATATTTTGATTGCAAACCTATGGCATTACAACACCTATAAATGCCATCACGACTTTGGTTATTGCAAAAACGTGACACTAAAAACACGTTTAAATATATTGACTTTGTCTAATGTCATACGGTTATGTTATTGCAGTTTGTAGATTATTTTTTTCATATTTGACCTTTGTCAACCTGAATGAGGCAAATGCAAATTATTTTAACAAGTCCCCTGTCTAATGCTACCTACCATCCAATTGCGTATCACGACCTAAGGCAATATGTTTACAAAAAATAAACATTTGAATATTTTTGCTTAAAATAGCATTTGATTTTCTTTGTTTGAATGCAAAGTCCACGGACGGCATCTGCGATATTAATACAGATAATATGGATTTAATGCATTATTCCGGAAGAGTTACACCTAAGACCACATTTTTGTATTATTTTCACTAAAAGACGTTCCCCTTTATATATACATATGTATATATATATATCAGGGGGTGTTGTTTAGTTACGATGTAACACATACTGTGTTTGCCCCACACATGTGTGAAATGGGGATGGAAATCAACATTTTTATACTAAATCGCTGGAAGGTGTGGCTTGCTATGGATCTTCCACTCCCTATTAATAAACATGATCGATACGTTTGCTGGATTATATTTAAATAGACAGACCCCCGCAGAGCCCGGACAAATAAAGTAAGGCTAGGTAATATATAATTTCTTTGAACACAACGCCATACTTAAATTATAACGTTGTTATTATCGTTAAATCATGTTCGGCTACCTTACACACTACACGAGAGTTGTCGGGTAGCAACGTGGTAACCATCTTCGCTAGTCAAGGCTTCTGATTAAGTTTCACTCCACGAACGTTCGTGGAGTGAAACGTAATCAGAAGCCTTGGCTTGCGAAGATGAGTGGTAACACACTTGTCTTTCACCTAGACGGCTAGGGTTCGATTCCCCGATCGGAAGGTTAAAGGTAAAGGTCACCAGCCGATCACGTAGGGTTTCTCCCAGTCCTCTGGTTTCCTTCCACTTTAAGACCCATACCTCGCTTCCATCCGGGCCAACAACAGCGATAGATATAAGCTGATAATACTTGTTTCGCTTTTGCTGTAAAATAAATATAATTCCGAATATTGAATGTCGTATAATGAACGTTGAGCCAACTTTACACAGCTATAACGTTTGCATTTACAAATACACGAGGTAGACTTTCAGATCGAAATATTCTTGATTTGAAAATTACTGATGAGAGAAAAGCTTTTATATGATGTCGAATGGTGACAAAGTATATATACTATTTGGAACATATTTCTTAGAACGTAGTAAGCCAAAGGAGAACAGGCAAGTCTGCTGGTAACAGGTCTTTCTTATCTCTGTTCTAGAATGTCCTCTTACACGATACACGATACAGCAACCTTTATTAAATAATATCGAATATTTTCAATTTATCAAAAATATAAAAGTTTAAAGAGTGTTTAGAGACACAACTGATTCACATTAGAAATACATATGTCTCCATGCCGGTTGTAACAACTCTGGCGATGAAGACCCATCATCAAGTGTTTTTTAGCAATTTTGGAGAAACATAACGTGGGTCTCTTTAGCGGATGATAAGCGTACGTACTTGGTCACAATGCAAATCATTGTTCTTTTCTTCTGTCTTCGACAATCTCAGAGACGCTGGAGTTTTGCCATTAATCCATTTTGCGGTGAATCATTCATGCAAGCTAGAAATCTGCTATATATATCGTATACGGTAGACCTGACACCTATGTGGTTAAGGTGTCCCGACACTTTAACACTAGCCCTGCACCTCTGGGTTGCGAGTTCGAAACCTACGTGGGGCAGTTGCCAGGTACTGACCGTAGGCCGGTGGTTTTTCTCCGGGTACTCCGGCTTTCCTCCACCTCCAAAACCAGGCACGTCCTTAAATGACCCTGGCTGTTAATAGGACGTTAAACAAAAACAAACCAAACCAAACCTGACACCTATGTAACTAAAACCCTGTAACAATATTTAAACCTAAATTTCCTAGACTCCAAAAGGTACTGTTTTAATTGGATGGCCAACTAGCCTATAGCTTTTCGGATCGACGTATTTATCTCGTCACAAACCTGGCATTTTCCGCGGAGAATGATCTCTAGGGCGCAATTTATGTGTCCCTATCACCTAGATTGCATTTATATTAAAATAAATCAATCGAACAAGAGTTCCCTTGTTATATCTACAGTGACTTACGTTTAACTCTGTCTTTCTTTATTAGATATGAGATTTATTTTCATCCATTCTTCTGTATTCTTAATTGGCAGGATAGCATCTTTAAATTAAAATTGAATTCCTAAGCGATCTGACGCACAGTACAAAGTCTTTTCGTGACGATGATCAAAATAATGATGCAACAGTTTCGCAACTGTTCGCAGTTAGTTTATGTCATTGTTTGCTCAATCAAAATCCATTGAGAATTTCTCGTTCTTACGAACCGTTACATTTTCCTTGTATATGGTATGTCACCAGAAAGGGAGATGACTTCAGGTGTTCGGTGACTAAATCAATCTTCTTTGAAACGAGACACATTTTATTTACAACCACCTTTAGCATGATTGTCTCTAGGTGAATTTTTAAGGCGCATCTAAACAGCAAATCCATTAAAACCAGGGATATTTCACAAGCCTATGCATTCCTTCAAAAATGCAATTTAACAATGTGACTTTGTTAACTTTTAGTATGTATCATAGCAAAGCGCTGGGATTGGCTGTTGGCATGCAATTTGTTAAGTTGGCTGTAAGTTAAAAAAATACATATCATGCCAAATTTGGGTAATATTATTCACAGTAGCCATTTGCATTTCAAGGCAAAGCAAAATAAGTGTTTATACGCATAGAAAGACTTATCTCTTCAAACAAATGCTCCTATCGCATGCTATAGACTCTCGTGAGCATAACAGATTGGATATTTTCAAGATTTGATTATTTGTGTGACTTAGAATTATTCCATGCTACACCTTTCTCGAAGTAATTATATAGAAGAAACTGTTAGCATATATAGATAATTATTGGTGATTGTCCAAGCAAACATTTTGGTATATTACGTTACTACATGTATTTTTGAGCAAATGTAGATATTCATTCGTGTGTGAAATTCAACATTATTCTCCTATATGTAGATGACCCCATCTTCGCTAGCCAAGGCTTCTGATTACTTACACTACACGAACCCTTGGCGGATATAGTCGTGTTCAAACCGTCGCGCCCTGGAATCCCAGAGCACCCAATCAAATCGCGTTTTACACTCGGGCTTGGTTTCGCAGTAAACAAAAATTGCGGCACCCAGTACAGAGCTACAATGTCGACTATGTCATGGCATTTTACCTATATACAGAGACATACAATCTTTAGCGGAACATTCGCAGTGTTTGATAAATCTATTTAAGTCATTGATCACATATCTCATCGAAATGACACAAGCCTCCATGTGTGTTTGTTAACATCACAGATGAAGTAAATCGGTAACGCTCGTTTTGATTGGTCGAAAATTTCATGCGTAAAGAGTGGTAATTTTGAATCTCCGCTAGAGGGCCAGAACTGACACCTATATCCGCCAAGGGTTCGTGTAGTGTAACGTAATCAGAAGCCTTGGCTAGCGAAGATGAGATGACCCTTATGGCTGCTATATTTTCGGTTTGCCACTTTTGGACGGTTCCTTTCGTGCTTCCACGTACACGTTATTGTGTCTTTTTGGATGCCTAGTATATTCTTGTCCAATAGCACATGCTCCTGCAAAACTAATTACTCTCCCTTGTCTTCGACCCGCGTCATCGTTACGGATTGTGTAGCCCAGAGCGCAATACAGCTCTCCTTAACACAATTGCCACATGATTCGGCGTTCAGTTGAGAAAAGTACTCCCTTAGTGGAATGTAAGAGTGCTAGTCCATTATTGGAAGCAAGACTTTTTTAGCTTAAAATGCAGTATTCTTTGTTGTTTTTATTTATATTTTGTTACAACGACTCTATGTTTCCCATAACACTTTAGTGATGGGGTTAATGTCATTGTACACCAAGTTGTGATCTGTATCCAAGCTCATGAGCAATGTCTGTCTGTATATGCTCAAAATTTCACAAATGTGTGACGATATAGCTCTTATAATTTGTTCATCGTCGAGGAATTGGGAACTATTATACCTTCCGTTAATGAATGCTTCCTGGAATCCTTTGGTATAAGACTCGTTCTGTAATTTCCATCGTCCACTTCCACATCCAATGGACCTTTGCAATCCTACTAATCATTAGACTGATATTACTTTGGCAATATAATTCTATTCCTTAACGCGATAAAGCCATTTATCTTTACTGTGATGAAGGCTTTGGGTTCTTCTCCGGGCCGAGACATACTTTAGTCTCGAGAAATGAAAGTCGTTACCCCTACGTAACGCTCAGCTGGTTAGCCCCTTGTCAGTATTACATCATAGGAGAGGTCGTCATAGTTGGCCAGTTCCCCAGTATACCTTAGTCAGGTAACGCTTTGAAGACAATTTAGCACTATCACAGGTTTTTTTTTATATTGTTTACCGTCCTTTCAACAGCTATAGACATTTAAGTATGGCCACCCTTACCTACAAGATGCTTGCGTCCAGTGAGTGTATTTTTTGGGAGACTGCAGTATGTTACTGTTTCCATGTGATAGCGAGAAACTTATGCTGATTTTATAGTGGTACCTCACTGAAACGTACTGCCGAAGACATCCCACTCGGTCACATTATACTTGCAACGGGCTAACCAGTCGTTCTACTAATAAAATACTGAGTGTTAAGCTGGAGTAGCAACTACATTTTAGAGACTCTGGTATGCCTTGTCCGCGGGACAGAATCCAGAGCCTTCCTCATAGGAAATATCTCTCAACTAAAGTAAAAAAAAAAAAAAAAATAAACTGCACAGTGTCAAGAGAAACATTGTGAAGATAATTATTTATAAAGAAAGGAAAAGTTAAGATGCCAATGTTAGTGGCCTTTTACATGATCCCAATATTAGTGGACTTTTACATGATCCCAATGTTAGTGGCTTTTTATATGATCACAATGTCAGTGGACTTTTATATAATCCCAATATTAGTGGACTTTTACATTATCCCAATGTTAGTGGACTTTTACATGATCCCAATGTTAGTGGACTTTTACATGATCCCAATGTTAGTGGACTTTTACATGATCCCAATATTAGTGGACTTTTACATGATCCTAATGTTAGTGGACTTTTACATGATCCCAATGTTAGTGGACTTTTACATGATCCCAATATCAGTGGTTTTTACGGTCAATCACCCTCTACCTACCTGCAGTGTCCACTATCTCAGTGAGGCACACAAGAACATCCTCTCAAACCACGCCCACACACTCATCACCGGCATACATCTCGCTTACTGGGGAGATCGTCTTTAAATAACCCAGCTGTTGATTATACGTTAAACAATGAAAAACCACACTTTTAGGTGGGAATTGTTCCAAAAAATAACAATCTTTTTAATATATTTATTTGGTTTTGGGCTTGAAAACATCTGCCAATTTAGATATTAAAGTGGTTTTTTTCATGTTATTGCCATTGTTCACACCAAGTCTTGTTTCGTGTTTAAGGTATTAACACAGGGAATCCAACCTCAGAGAAAAAACGTCATCATAAGTGTAATTGACAGTTTTCGTCTCCAATATTAAAGGTCTTATCCTCGAGGAAAATCAACATCTGTAACATTTGTTAACACATCAATTCTTTATGATTTATTCTCTGAGAATAGGGATTTACCGATAAGTTTTAAAGTTATTGATTATTCAAACCTCGGCTAGCCATTTTGATTACTCCTACCATGTTTCCAGTATATCGGCAAACTGATTTTTTAAATTTTTTCCCCATGTTTTATGGAAAATAACAATTTCGTATAAATGATGTTAATGTCCATTTATTTAATTTGAATTCCATTATAAGAAATGCGTATTCGTTCTACGGTGAACCTCTCTATATAAATGCAGTACCTCCGAATTTTGGTGTACCATTTTGGGTTGTTGAATTGTAAAACAACGTGGTACCCACACCCATGAAACTGTATTTACAGTCATAAAGCTGTCCCTCGTTGCTGGGTGTATATGTTTGATAGGTTCGTTAAAATGGAATATGTCGGACTTTAAGCCAATTGGAGTACACCACATGGCAGTCGCATGTACTTGTCATATTTTTCTCGAGAAGAAGAAGAAAAAACATCCTGACGTGATAAGCTAAAAATAAAAGTGTTTCCCATAAATTCTACACGTAAAACAGACATTGTGTACATGTCTTTATAGAGTGAACAAATAAACTATTTTGTTTTGTTTCACTGTTCATCTTGGAAATATGAATACCCACAACCAAAACATTTAGATTATTCGTATAAAGTATTGATTTCTGTTACCTTTAAATCAAAGATAAATTTGATAAAACATTATCTTAATAACATATCGGAATAGGAGAAGAAAATATTCAACCTACTGTTCCTCCCCTCTTGCAGCATTCATGGTTGTTTGTAAATAGAGGATATCTAACGGTGTCTTAATCAATGCGAAATACATTTCACGAGTGGGGATAATATTTCGATATTTTTCAACTGTGCGCAGAAAAAAATCAATAGAAAAAAAAAAATCAAAATATTAGCCAAACGAGCAAAATATACCGTGTCAACTTTTGATTTTCCCCATATTTCTTTTTTAAGCAGTGATTTGATTGGTTAAATCAGAAAAAGATATATTTATTGCCAATGAAAAATGTCACAAAAGTAATATTTTTCAATGATGAAAAATATAACTTTTGTGGAATGATTAATTTTCGATATTTCCCTGGTAAAACTGTAATATGATATCTTCTTCAATATTTTTGAGACTCTTTTCTTCAAATCTCATCTGAAATGAAAATTCACCTAAAATGTATGTGTACAGAAAAGTCGGTATGATGCCAACTGCTGTATTGGAATCAGTCGAATTTTGAGCAGTTGTTTTGCTGCAGTGGTGTTTTAATTGTATACATCCAGTCGACTCAAAACCACTACCAGATAACATAATGACTTACTATATATGGTAACATTGACTTGTACTTTCATTCCGATAATTAGTTGACGCCTTGGTCCTTTAGTTAACGCCCTGGTCTTTTAGTTGATGCTTGGGTCCTTTGACAATATATCCTTGTTATTAATTAAAACTTTGTTGTTTATTTATGGTAAAGGATATGTAACGATTCAAAATGGGTTCATCTGTTGTCAACATGGACATTATAACAAAAACATGTTTATATGATTCTGTTTTTGTTCCTTGGGTTGACGCCTGAGTCCCTTAGTTAACGCCTGGGTTCTTTAGTTAACACCTTGGTCCTTTGACAATATATCCTTGTTATTAATTAAGGCGACTCTGTTGTTTATTTACGGTAAAGGATATGTAACCATTCAAAATGGGTTCATCTGTTGTCAACATGGACATTATAACAAAAACATGTTTATATGATTCTGTTTTTGTTCCTTGGGTTGACGCCTGAGTCCCTTAGTTAACGCCTGGGTTCTTTAGTTAACACCTTGGTCCTTTGACAATATATCCTTGTTATTAATTAAGGCGACTCTGTTGTTTATTTATGGTAAAGGATATGTAACCATTCAAAATGGGTTCATCTGTTGTCAACATGGACATTATAACAAAAACATGTTTACATGTTTCTGTTTTTATATCAAAGGGTTTTCGAGAACATGTTTGTGGGGAGACGGAAGGTTATGGTGGTAACAACAACAGTAGTGTGTACCGAGGGGTTTACGACAACATGTTTGTGGGGAGACAGAATGTTATGGCGGTTACAATAGTTTGTACCGAGTGGTTTACGAGAACATATTTGTGGGGAAACAGAATGTTATGGCGGTTACAATAGTTTGTACCGAGTGGTTTACGAGAACATATTTGTGGGGAAACAGAATGTTATGGCGGTTACAGTAGTGTGTACCGAGGGGTTTACGAGAACATATTTGTGGGGAGACAGAATGTTATGGCGGTTACAGTAGTGTGTACCGAGTGGTTTACGAGAACATATTTGTGGGGAGACAGAATGTTATGGCGGTTACAGTAGTGTGTACCGAGGGGTTTACGAGAACATATTTGTGGGGAGACAGAATGTAATAGCGGTTACAGTAGTATGTACCGAGGGGTTTACGAGAACATATTTGTGGGGAGACAGAATGTTATGGCGGTTACAATAGTTTGTACCGAGTGGTTTACGAGAACATATTTGTGGGGAAACAGAATGTTATGGCGGTTACAGTAGTGTGTACCGAGGGGTTTACGAGAACATATTTGTGGGGAGACAGAATGTTATGGCGGTTACAGTAGTGTGTACCGAGTGGTTTAAGAGAACATATTTGTGGGGAGACAGAATGTTATGGTGGTAACACCAACAGTAGTTTGTACCGAGAGGTTTACGAGAACATATTTGTGGGGAGATAGAATGTTATGGCGGTTACAGTAGTGTGTACCGAGGGGTTTACGAGAACATATTTGTGGGGAGATAGAATGTAATAGCGGTTACAGTAGTATGTACAGAGGGGTTTACGAGAACATGTTTGTGGGGGAGACAGAATGTTATGGCGGTTACAGTAGTTTGTACCGAGGGGTTTACGAGAACATATTTGTGGGGAGATAGAATGTAATAGCGGTTACAGTAGTTTGTACCGAGGGGTTTACGAGAACATATTTGTGGGGAGACAGAATGTTATGGCGGTTACAGTAGTTTGTACCGAGGGGTTTACGAGAACATATTTGTGGGGAGACAGAATGTTATGGCGGTTACAATAGTTTGTACCGAGTGGTTTACGAGAACATATTTGTGGGGAGACAGAATGTTATGGCGGTTACAGTAGTGTGTACCGAGTGGTTTACGAGAACATGTTTGTGGGGAGACAGAATGTAATAGCGGTTACAGTAGTTTGTACCGAGTGGTTTACGAGAACATGTTTGTGGGGAGACAGAATGTAATAGCGGTTACAGTAGTATGTACCGAGGGGTTTACGAGAACATATTTGTGGGGAAACAGAATGTTATGGCGGTTACAGTAGTGTGTACCGAGGGGTTTACGTGAACATGTTTGTGGGGAAACAGAATGTTATGGCGGTTACAGTAGTGTGTACCGAGGGGTTTACGAGAACATGTTTGTGGGGAAACAGAATGTTATGGCGGTTACAGTAGTGTGTACCGAGGGGTTTACGAGAACATATTTGTGGGGAAACAGAATGTTATGGCGGTTACAGTAGTGTGTACCGAGGGGTCTACGAGAACATGTTTGTGGGGAGATAGAATGTTATGGCGGTTACAGTAGTATGTACCGAGGGGTTTACGAGAACATATTTGTGGGGAGATAGAATGTTATGGCGGTTACAGTAGTATGTACCGAGGGGTTTACGAGAACATGTTTGTGGGGAGATAAAATGTTATGGCGGTTACAGTAGTTTGTACCGAGGGGTTTACGAGAACATGTTTGTGGAGGAGATAGAATGTTATGGCGGTTACAATAGTATGTACCGAGGGGTTTACGAGAACATATTTGTGGGGAGATAGAATGTTATGGCGGTTACAGTAGTATGTACCGAGGGGTTTACGAGAACATGTTTGTGGAGGAGATAGAATGTTATGGCGGTTACAGTAGTGTGTACCGAGGGGTTTACGAGAACATATTTGTGGGGAGATAAAATGTTATGGCGGTTACAGTAGTATGTACCGAGGGGTTTACGAGAACATGTTTGTGGAGGAGATAGAATGTTATGGCGGTTACAATAGTATGTACCGAGGGGTTTACGAGAACATATTTGTGGAGGAGATAGAATGTTATGGCGGTTACAGTAGTATGTACCGAGGGGTTTACGAGAACATGTTTGTGGAGGAGATAGAATGTTATGGCGGTTACAATAGTATGTACCGAGGGGTTTACGAGAACATATTTGTGGGGAGATAGAATGTTATGGCGGTTACAGTAGTGTGTACCGAGGGGTTTACGAGAACATATTTGTGGGGAGATAGAATGTTATGGCGGTTACAGTAGTGTGTACCGAGGGGTTTACGAGAACATATTTGTGGGGAGATAGAATGTTATGGCGGTTACAGTAGTATGTACCGAGGGGTTTACGAGAACATATTTGTGGGGAGACAGAATGTTATGGCGGTTACAATAGTATGTACCGAGGGGTTTACGACAACATGTTTGTGGAGGAGATAGAATGTTATGGCGGTTACAGTAGTGTGTACCGAGGGGTTTACGAGAACATATTTGTGGGGGAGATAGAATGTTATGGCGGTTACAGTAGTTTGTACCGGTGATTTAATTTCTAATCACTTTCCTTGTCGTTGTCTTAAGGTAGATTAATTGACGTGCCAGAGGATTTGTCATGAATTATTAACGTGAATCTGTCTTAAGCATGTTCTGTAACACTTGTTATGTTAAAAGAGTGATTTTTACGAGTAGTCGAAAAGTTGCTGTAATTCATTAAAATATAGCAAGGACTAGTCAAAGCCGAGGGGGAGAGAAACCTTAAACAGTATTTAGTATTTCGGTAATGTCAATGGCAACATATTAGCTCCAAATACAATGTAAATGAATAAATAAATAAATAAATAAATAAATAAGAAAATAGATAAATAATTTGAACTAACATTCTACGTACGTTTATTATCATTACATGTAACCAATCACTTTGTTTTCTTCCAAAGTAAATAGTTTGTAATCAATTATGTATCATGTCCCCAATTTTCCTGTTCTACTGTTTTACAGCAAATGAACTAAACATGAAGGAATCACACCTGTAAAGGGTAACATAAGATCGCCGCTTTAAATAGCCACACATTGTCACGCTTTTTAATAAGTTTTAAACAGCAGGAAAAGGTCAAGCTTTCAGAAACAGCAAATAGTAGCTCTTTGCATATCCACAAATTGTCACGTTTTATATAACAACAAATGGTCTCGCTTTATATAACAACAAATGGTCTCGCTTTATATAGCAACAAATAGTCTCGCTTTATATAACAACAAATAGTCTCGCTTCATATAACAACAAATGGTCTCGCTTTATATACAATGTAACAACAAATGGTCTCGCTTTATATAACAACAGATAGTCTCGCTTTATATAACAACAAGCGGTCTCGCTTTATATAGCAACAAATGGTCTCGCTTCATATAACAACAAATAGTCTCGCTTTATATAACAACAAATGGTCTCGCTTTATATAACAACAAATGGTCTCGCTTTATATAACAACAAATAGTCTCGCTTAATATAACAACAAATAGTCTCGCTTTATATAACAACAGATAGTCTCGCTTCATATAACAACAAGTGGTCTCGCTTTATATAGCAACAAATGGTCTCGCTTTATATAACAACAGATAGTCTCGCTTCATATAACAACAAATAGTCTCGCTTCATATAACAACAAATAGTCTCGCTTTATCTAACAACAAATAGTCTCGCTTCATATAACAACAAATAGTCTCGCTTTATATAACAACAAATGGTCTCGCTTCATATAGCAACAAATGGTCTCGCTTCATATAGCAACAAATAGTCTCGCTTCATATAGCAACAAATGGTCTCGCTTTATATAACAACAAGCGGTCTCGCTTTGTATAACCAAAAATGGTCTCGCTTTATATAACAACAGATAGTCTCGCTTCATATAACAACAAATGGTCTCGCTTTATATAGCAACAAATAGTCTCGCTTTATATAACAACAAATAGTCTCGCTTCATATAACAACAAAAGTTCTCGCTTTATATAACAACAAATAGTCTCGCTTTATATAACAACAAATGGTCTCGCTTTATATCACAACAAATGGTCTCGCTTTATATAACAACAAATGGTCTCGCTTTATATAACAACAAATAGTCTCGCTTTATATAACAACAAATAGTCTCGCTTTATATAACAACAAATAGTCTCGCTTTATATAACAACAAATAGTCTCGCTTTATATAACAACAAATAGTCTCGCTTCATATAACAACAAATAGTCTCGCTTTATATAACAACAAATAGTCTCGCTTCATATAGCAACAAATAGTCTCGCTTCATATAGCAACAAATAGTATCGCTTCATATAGCAACAAATAGTCTCGCTTTATATAACAACAAATAGTCTCGCTTCATATAACAACAGAAGTTATCGCTTTATATAACAACAAATAGTCTCGCTTTATATCACAACAAATGGTCTCGCTTTATATAGCAACAAATAGTCTCGCTTTATATAACAACAAATGGTCTCGCTTCATGTAGCAACAAATAGTCTCGCTTCATGTAACAACAAATAGTTTTGCTTTATATAACAACAAATAGTCTCGCTTCATATAACAACAAATAGTCTCGCTCTATATAACAACAAATAGTCTCGTTTCATATAACAACAAATAGTCTCGCTTTATATAACAACAAATAGTCTCGCTTCATATAGCAACAAATAGTCTCGCTTCATATAGCAACAAATAGTATCGCTTCATATAGCAACAAATAGTTTCGCTTTATATAACAACAAATAGTCTCGCTTCATATAACAACAGAAGTTCTCGCTTTATATAACAACAAATAGTCTCGCTTTATATCACGACAAATGGTCTCGCTTTATGTAGCAACAAATAGTCTCGCTTTATATAACAACAAATGGTCTCGCTTCATGTAGCAACAAATAGTCTCGCTTCATGTAACAACAAATAGTTTCGCTTTATATAACAACAAATAGTCTCGCTTCATATAACAACAAATAGTCTCGCTTTATATAACAACAAATAGTCTCGCTTCATATAGCAACAAATAGTCTCGCTTCATATAGCAACAAATGGTCTCGCTTTATATCACAACAGATAGTCTCGCTTTATATAACAACAAATAGTCTCGCTTTATATACAATGTAACAACAAATGGTCTCGCTTTATATAACAACAGATAGTTTCGCTTTATATAACAACAAATAGTCTCGCTTTATATACAATGTAACAACAAATAGTCTCGCTTCATATAACAACAAATAGTCTCGCTTTATATAACAACAAATAGTCTCGCTTCATATAGCAACAAATAGTCTCGCTTCATATAGCAACAAATAGTATCGCTTCATATAGCAACAAATAGTCTCGCTTTATATAACAACAAATAGTCTCGCTTCATATAACAACAGAAGTTCTCGCTTTATATAACAACAAATAGTCTCGCTTTATATCACGACAAATGGTCTCGCTTTATGTAGCAACAAATAGTCTCGCTTTATATAACAACAAATGGTCTCGCTTCATGTAGCAACAAATAGTCTCGCTTCATGTAACAACAAATAGTTTCGCTTTATATAACAACAAATAGTCTCGCTTCATATAACAACAAATAGTCTCGCTTTATATAACAACAAATAGTCTCGCTTCATATAGCAACAAATAGTCTCGCTTCATATAGCAACAAATGGTCTCGCTTTATATCACAACAGATAGTCTCGCTTTATATAACAACAAATAGTCTCGCTTTATATACAATGTAACAACAAATGGTCTCGCTTTATATAACAACAGATAGTTTCGCTTTATATAACAACAAATAGTCTCGCTTTATATACAATGTAACAACAAATAGTCTCGCTTCATGTAACAACAAATAGTTTCGCTTTATATAACAACAAATAGTCTCGCTTCATATAACAACAAATAGTCTCGCTTTATATAACAACAAATAGTCTCGCTTCATATAGCAACAAATAGTCTCGCTTCATATAGCAACAAATAGTATCGCTTCATATAGCAACAAATGGTCTCGCTTTATATAACAACAAATAGTCTCGCTTCATATAACAACAGAAGTTCTCGCTTTATATAACAACAAATAGTCTCGCTTTATATCACAACAAATGGTCTCGCTTTATATAGCAACAAATAGTCTCGCTTTATATAACAACAAATGGTCTCGCTTCATGTAGCAACAAATAGTCTCGCTTCATGTAACAACAAATAGTTTCGCTTTATATAACAACAAATAGTCTCGCTTCATATAACAACAAATAGTCTCGCTTTATATAACAACAAATAGTCTCGCTTCATATAACAACAAATAGTCTCGCTTTATATAACAACAAATGGTCTCGCTTTTTATCACAACAAATAGTCTCGCTTTATATAACAACAAATAGTCTCGCTTCATATAACAACAAATAGTCTCGCTTCATATAGCAACAAATGGTCTCGCTTCATATAGCAACAAATGGTCTCGCTTCATATAACAACAAATAGTCTCGCTTTATATAACAACAAATGGTCTCGCTTTATATAACAACAAATAGTCTCGCTTCATATAACAACAAATGGTCTCGCGTTATATAACAACAAATGGTCTCGCTTCATAAAGCAACAAATGGTCTCGCTTCATATAGCAACAAATAGTCTCGCTTCATATAACAACAAATAGTCTCGCTTCATATAGCAACAAATGGTCTCGCTTCATATAGCAACAAATGGTCTCGCTTCATATAGCAACAAATAGTCTCGCTTCATATAACAACAAATAGTCTCGCTTCATATAGCAACAAATGGTCTCGCTTCATATAGCAACAAATGGTCTCGCTTTATATAACAATAAATGGTCTCGCTTCATACAATCAAAAATGGGAACGCTTATATGATAAAAAAAAGCGCGAAATTATTTCTTAATATAATTGATTTTGTTCGGGGAGAAGATTGCCATATATATGTACATTTATGATATCAAGATTCCTCCGTTGACCTGTCGGAGAACCCTCTGCTATAGAACGGTACAGCAATATCACCTACATTACCCCGGGGTTACTGGGGTTTGGTATCTATGGCATTGACTATCACCTTAACCATCCACCAAACATGCACATGAAAGGAAATATAACAGCTAGTATATGATGCATAGCCACCTGTTGTTGATTTAGGTGTAGAAAAACAACGGTGCATTCTAGGGTCCAACTATACTACCATATCAATCTAATGCAAATTAGACTTGTAGTTTCCGCTCCTCAAGAACATTCTACGATCACTTCAATGACCCGTAAGAGGTCATCTCACCATGACATTTGAGCTCAGCCAATCAACGCGCCACCTTTGAAAGTGTCGGTGTGATTTCATTCTTTGGAAGTATCAATACTTACACAACGTTCCCAAGGTATTCCCATGGTCGATAGCAACGGTAAACAATATGGCTTCAAGCACTCCGGCTCACCAAGATACCTCAACGAATTGATAATTAAACAAACGTTTGCTGTCCGTTTGGTTTTTCCTTCATCGTACGAGAGATAGCCAGTGAAGGCAACAGTGTCGTGAAAAAAAGAAGTTTGAAAGGGAATCCGTCCTGTCGACGAGATATTGTTTAATCGTTTTCTGTTCTTCTTTCAATGTAACGTCCAAAGGATTAACAATAGTTTTATTACCTTGGCCATTAATATAATGCAGTTCTGTTTGCGAATGTATTTCAAATCAACCGCTGAATTGAGTCGCAATACTAAGGAGACGCAACCGAAGGCTCGTATAAGACTCTTTGTCATTGGTTGATTAATGACGTCATGGACCATTTTCATTGGCTTATAATTGAAGCTCAAAGGTCATGCTGAGATGACCTCCTACGGGGCATCGTTAGAACTTGTATTGAAGTGTATCGTAGAGTATCGTAGAAGAGTGGAAATTACAAGTCTAATTTTAATTAGATTGCTACCATATCTGCCCCGATCCAAGACACCTGTTGCTGAATAAGGTTTAGAAAAACAACCATGCATTCTAGGGTACAACCAAACAGCACTCAAAGTAAGAGTCAAACCCCCTTACGGACGCCAGCGATCTGTAGCTTATGGTTGGTATTATACGGCCAATGACAGACGTCTGGTTGGTAATATCCGGACAATGGCGGACGTCTGGTTGGTAATATCCGGACAATGGCGGAAATCTGGTTGGTATTATCCGGACAATCGTGGACGTCTGGTTGGTAATATCCGGACAATGACGGAAGTCTGATTGGTAATATCCGGACAATGGCGGACGTCTGGTTGGTATTATCCGGACAATGGCGGACGGCTGGTTTGTAATATCCGGACAATGGCGGACGTCTGGTTGGTAATATCCGGACGATGGGGGACGTCTGGTTGGTATTATCCGGACAATGACGGACGTCTGGTTGGTAATATCCGAACAATGGCGGACGTCTGGTTGGTAATATCCGGACAATCGTGGTCGTCTGGTTGGTAATTTCCGGACAATGGCGGACGTCTGGTTGGTAATATCTGGACAATGACGGACGTCTGGTTGGTATTATCCGGACAATGGCGGACGTCTGGTTGGTAATATCCGGACAATGGCGGACGTCTGGTTGGTTATATCCGGACAATGACGGACGTCTGGTTGGTAATATCTGGACAATGACGGACGTCTGGTTGGTATTATCCGGACAATGGCGGACGTCTGGTTGGTAATATCCGGACAATCGTGGTCGTCTGGTTGGTAATATCCGGACAATGGCGGACGTCTGGTTGGTAATATCTGGACAATGACGGACGTCTGGTTGGTAATATCTGGACAATGACGGACGTCTGGTTGGTAATATCTGGACAATGACGGACGTCTGGTTGGTATTATCCGGACAATGGCGGACGTCTGGTTGGTAATATCCGGACAATGGCGGACGTCTGGTTGGTAATATCCGGACAATGACGGACATCTGGTTGGTAATATCCGGACAATGGCGGACGTCTGGTTGGTGATATCCGGACAATGGCGGACATCTGGTTGGTAATATCCGGACGATGGGGGACGTCTGGTTGGTAATATCCGGACAATGGTGGACGTCTGGTTCGTAATATCCGGACAATCGTGGTTGTCTTGTTGGTAATATCCGAACAATCGTGGACGTCTGGTTGGTATTATCCGGACAATCGTGGACGTCTGGTTGGTATTATCCGGGCAATGGTGGACGTCTGGTTCGTAATATCCGGACAATCGTGGACGTCTGGTTGGTATTATCCGGACAATCGTGGACGTCTGGTTGGTAATATCCGAACAATCGTGGACGTCTGGTTGGTAATATCCGGACAATGGCGGACGTCTGGTTGGTAATATCCGAACAATCGTGGACGTCTGGTTGGTAATATCCGGACAATGGCGGAAGTCTGGTTCGTAATATCCGGACAATCGTGGTTGTCTGGTTGGTAATATCCGAACAATCGTGGACGTCTGGTTGGTATTATCCGGGCAATGGCGGACGGCTGGTTTGTAATATCCGGACAATCGTGGACGTCTGGTTGGTAATATCCGGACAATGGCGGACGGCTGGTTGGTAATATCCGGACAATGGCGGACGTCCGGTTGGTAATATCCGGACAATGACGGACGGCTGGTTGGTATTATCCGGACAATGGCGGACGTCTGGTTGGTAATATCCGGACAATGACGGACATCTGGTCGAGCGACACACTGGTATCATCCTTCATTCTTTTCTTGTAATATCTTGATTGTAGATCCTCCAACATGTTAAAATTGTCCGGTATTGACTTATCTATAATTTTCACTGAGCTCTTAATTTGGCATGTACCAATCACGGTAAACTGTAATATTAATGCAAGTACCCAACACTTTGTACATTTGAATATGCCTGTATATTACCATATTCCATTTACACCAATCACAATGATTAAATGTAACTGTGAAGTACTCTTTAGAGGCTCATCCTGAAGTACGAAATTGGTCTGCGGAAGAGTTATAATGCCGATAACACCTCTTCACTATTAAGAAATCGTCTATATCGCGGGAGAAAATCCACCAAACTTGCGCATATCCCCATAATAGTGTTTTTGTCGTGTTTGTCCCTGCGTCAAGGTGGATCATTATTGATTATCGTAATTGTCAAGCTGAGCTCATCCCACACCGTATACCGTGAGATTTCCGTACATTTGTGATCATAAAGACAGTTTACAAATACGCCATTACTCTCTCCAGCTAATGACCCTGGTTTAACATTCTGGTACTGTTAATGGATATCGCCCATTACCTAGTTTTTATTCAATGACGGTCTTACTCGGGTCTATTTGCAAACGGATGCCAATCAAGGCTCGCCTACTACGTATACTTCTCCGAAAATCTATCCCTGTCAATGAAGCCATCAAAACGCAACCTGTAATGGTCGACGGGCATGCGAGCTATATAACTCTGATGCTTTCGGTTTATATATTTACTGATATACGCTCTTGGCCTATTTTGAAAAATTAGCCAAATCCTTCGATTGCTCAAGATATGCTAATACAAAATGAAACTAATACAAAATATAAGAAAACTAATACAAAATATAACACCAACTTAGTTACATAATTACTGTCACTATACAGATGTCGGATTTAACTAGTACCCCCGCCCCCAAGCCGCTACCGCAGGCAACAGTATAGAGAATAAATGGTTTAGAGTAGTCAGCATAGGGTAATACAGGTATTCGTGCGAGTTTCTATTTAATACAATCAAAATTCTTCTGGTGGGGCAGCGGTGGTCTAGTGGTTAAGGTATCACTAGCCCTCCACCTCTGGGTTGCGAGTTCGAAACCTACGTGGGGCAGTTGCCAGGTACTGACTGTAGGCCGGTGGTTTTTCCGGGTACTCCCGCTTTCCTCCACCTCCAAAACCTGGCACGTCCTTAAATGACACTGGCTGTTAATAGGACGTTAAAAAATCTTCTGTTGAGTCTTTCCATACAAATTCAGCCTTTTGAAGAATCGCTTTAGATCTTTTGACTTTAAAGCTAAGTCATGACCTTCTAGAATTGAGGTTGTACTATATTTGCGTTATCCGGAATAAAACGCCGATAGTTACCAAAGAAAGCCAGAAATTGAAGCATATCTTGAACAATCTTTGACTGTCGACACTTTCTCTAGGTCGGTCTCTACTTAATGACCAAAATATGTCACTGATGGTTTGACAAATTCACATGTAGAAAGTTTAAGTTTCAAGCCGTGTTTGACAAATCTATCGAAAACTGATTCTTATCTCCCGAGATGTTCATCAGCAGTTCTGGAAAATATTATTACGTTGTATGTCGCCCAGAAAAAATGAGGCATTCCCTCTAATTATATTAACTATACATTGCTTCATAAGCCTCTGGGAAGTAGAAAGGGGACATGTTGGCCTGAAACCTGTACGGAGAGTCTAGTTAAAAACCAAAGTTACCAACACGGAAAAATATCAGGAACCACTTAAGGTATCGGCTGTATCATCGAACATAGGGAGCATTTGAGCACGTGTTGATAACTAACCCGGAACCTGAGAGATCAACACATTTTTCTAACCAAAACATCATTAGACAAGCATCGAACATTTCGTTATGTTGCCTGACTTCCTCGTTCGTGGTAAATTACGATAAATAAAAAAACTTTCGGAAAAAGCACATTCCTTCATTCAAGAACTTATCTTACCCACAGCAATTGTTCCTCTGTTGATCCATTTGTGCCTATATTAACACCAAGCTCTTCATGTAGTGACAAGTAATCTTTCCCCTCAACTGATACATGTAGCGGCGAAGCAAGATTGTCAACGACCTTAACTTGGGCTACTTGACACTTGATTAAGGTGCCGTGACTGCAGGCTTGTCTGTAGTATTGCAGATTTTTTTTTTGCACTTGAGAAATCATTCTTTACTTTGATACCTCGTGGGCATACTATATATTTCAGAGATGAACTGTTCCCAGTAAATAGGTTTGCCATTTCAGGATTTAGTCATCTGGCTATATCGTTTAACAACAGAAGCAGCATACAGATCTATTTTAACAGCCTTGTTTCCTACAGAAAGGACACCAGGTACAACTAATGCTATTTTAAGCTACATTAACATCATCTGGTGACAAATTCCTGGCGAAGTCTAATAGTGTAAGCAACCACAATAAGAGAACAGGACCTACTCGGATCCGTGTGCATAATTACATCAAAATCGACAGATCCCAGACTATCTGCACTCTGCACTTAATACACCCCAAATACTTTAATATAAAACACATTTACGACACTTAACTGCAGGTCAATATCATGTATGGAGCGATCATAGTTTCTCCCATACTTCACATGTGGTTATCTGTTTTTGGTAAGGAAAGATAACTCACGATAGCGTAACGTCATCATTTCATGTAGCCTTACTACGTCAAAAACTGATAACGTCATCAATTTCAACGCACATTACCTTGATGACAAGGTACAAAAGACTCACAACACATTAAAATGTGTTCCTTTGTTTAGTTACAATATTTTAGAAAAATATCTGACCTGGACATGTACCATAGAAAGTGATATCTCTAGCCGAATGTAAGAGCTTGGCTGGGCAGCACGAGGCTTGATATGTTCCTTTCCACCGCACAGGCCGATGTAAGATTCTATTCAATACAAGATTTTCAAGTTATTAGTCTATATTACATTTGCTCCGCATTTCCCCATTGACACAATGCTAAGAAGCAGTTGCCACCATACGCCTATAACACCCAGTGCCTCAGGCTATAACACCCAGTTGGTCATGTGACATTAAAAAGGGCGGGATTTTTTTTTTGTTGATTCAGTTTTTTTCAAAGTTGACGGAAATGGTAAGACAATATAAATATAAGTAGATATGGTAGCAAGATGTATGGTGGGCAAATGTAGCATGGGAACCCTAACGGGTTCCCCATGCCATTTGCCCACCATACATCTTGTTGCCATATCGTCAATAACAACATTAAAACCACTGTTCATTGCTTAAATGACGTAAACAATGACGTCGCCTTTCATAACGTCACTTTTGATTAGCGGATGGTCCATCAATAAAGTGAATTTTCGCAGGGCATAGATTAAATTATAAGGAATAACTTGAATATATTTTTTATGTTATGGATTATAACACAAAAATCCGTAGTACTGTCTCATCATAAACCGCTTCGGTTTATTTAGACTTCACTCTTTTTTATGGTGTTATACCTCCATAAAGATATATTCAAGTTATTCCTTAAATACCGTGACTCATAAAAAGACTTTGAGATGGTTGATAAATTTGGACCACTGAACCACGAAGTGCTGATGTTTGGTTCCTCAGCAAGTCTTTTGAATTTTGTTACCATTTCTTTAAAGGGATATTCAGTACATTTTTGTATCCACAGCTCGCTGTTTTATTTCCGATAAAGATGTTATCCCGACCAAATGCGGACTCATTGACTGGTTGGATATTTACCCCCAGGAACCATTAATTTCCGCTGAAACAGAGTGGAGAATATTACTCGATTTTGCTCTAGTGTCTGTTGGATACCCAAAAGTAACCATTGAACGTTTAAAGGATCCAGCAAAAATGAACCAGCTCGACGATAATTACCTTGTCATTCAAGAACTTAATACTATACTGAGAAGCTACATGTCATCGCTGCCATCGTAACCATATACAGATTCCGGAAATTATTCTCTGCGTCAGTGACCAAATTTGTTTTATGCAACAGATTCTAAATATTATTCTTGGCGCAAGTGACCAAATTGGTTTTAAGGAACAGATTCTGGAAATTATTATTAGTACTAAGGATTAAATTGGTTTAAGGAACAGATTCTGGAAATTATTCTTGGCGCCAGTGACCAAATTAGTTTTAAGGAACAGATTCTGGAAATTGTTCTTGGCGCCAGTGACAAAATTGGGTTTACGGAACAGATTCTGGAGATTATTCCTGGCGCCTGTGAGAAAATGGGTTTTACGGAACAGATTTTTGAAATTATTCTTGGCGCAAGGGACCAAATTGGTTTTAAGGAACAGATTCTGAAAATTATTCATGGCGCCAACGACCGAATTTGTTTTAAGGAACAGATTCTGGAAATTATTCTTGACGCCAGTGACCAAATTAGTTTTAAGGAACAGATTCTGGAAATTATTCTTGGCGCCAGTGACAAAATTTGGTTTACGGAACTGATTCTGGAAATTATTCCTGGCGCCTCTGAGAAAATTGGTTTTACGGAACAGATTCTTGAAATTATTCTTGGCGCAAGTCACCAAATTGGTTTTAAGGAACAGATTCTTGAAATTATTCTTGGCGCAAGTCACCAAATTGGTTTTAAGGAACAGATTCTGGAAATTATTCATGGCGCCAACGACCGAATTTGTTTTAAGGAACAGATTCTGGAAATTATTCTTGACGCCAGTGACCAAATTAGTTTTAAGGAACAGATTCTGGAAAGTATTCTTGGCGCAAGTCACCAAATTACTAGTAAGGAACAGATTCTGGAAATTATTCTTAGCGCAAGTGACCGAATTGGTTTTAAGGAACAGATTCTTGAAATTATTCCTGGCGCCTGTGAGAAAATTAGTTTAAGGAACAGATTCTGGAAATTATTCTTGGCGCCAGTGACAAAATTGGTTTTAAGGAACAGATTCTGGAAATTATTCTTGGCGCAAGTGACCAAATTAGTTTTAAGGAACAGATTCTGGAAATTATTCTTGGCGTCTCATTGGTTCCACTTTGAAAGTTTCCAGATAAGATGCCAGTTGGTTGTGATATCTTCAGCGTTCCTGTAGCAAGCGTTCGTCACGTCTTCTGTAATAGACAAATAATTCGTTAGGCGCGCCGCGTGTTTCAAATTTGTAATTTATATACAGATTGTCAACAAAATCTCAATTTTCAATAATTCATCATTTTTTTCCCCTTTTTACTATAGTAATTAGCCAGCCAATTAGAATGTAACTTTTATCTCTATAAAGGGAGAGGTTGATGATGATATGTAACCGGAGCGTTGTATTTAATTTCAATATGAAGTTTGATTGACGATTAAAAGCGAAACACCGAGTTATATCTAAACCCAATACTTAAAAGACATGGAAATATTCAAATATTCAATGTCATACTGCGATATGTGGCTGACAAAAACAACATTTCTATGTTTGTGTTAGCGATTAAATTAGATAAACATCGGCAGTACTTCTTTCCCAATATAAACACGGAAATATATTATCTCATGGTAATAATCTTAAACGTCTTAAGTCGAAAACATTAAAAGGGTAATAATTTTCACTTAACTTTCGCATTAATTTGGTAGTGTCTTTGTTTTTTCCTTATCCAAACGGCAGGAATGACTTGCATACCCCAGAAGGAATGGAATGAACTTGGAGAAAGCTTATTTTGGCACGGAATGTGACGGACATTTGTATTAGCTGAATGTTTTGAATAGTGATTAGTTTATCCTTAACCGTCTGGAGGAGGAAAAAACTCCCACACTACCCCACCAAAACTACATGTACAGTGTATTACATGTATAAGAGTCCACAACTACCATAGCCAGTATTGTACTTTGAAGCATGATTATGTATATCTATCCGTTTAATAACTAGTCTATCTGTTACATGTACACGTATACATGTAACATATGTACATTTGAGTGCATGTACTAACGCGTTGTATGTAAGATAGTGTGTTTCACGGTGTGTTTTTCCCAGCCATTTGTTTATAAATTCTTCATATATGAATAAGTCCTTATTTTGATAAATGTCTCCTCTCGTTTTTTGTTACTCAACAGAACCATGTTGCTTTACGTGACTGTGATTATACGACTCATGGTCTTTTTTTACATGTCATCTTTCAAATTTATATGTACATATTATGACTTCCTTTTTTGCTTACTTAAGATGTCCTTACTTTAAGAATTCATATATCTAACATTTTGCTGGACTGCAAGTTTGTCTGAATGTAAACCCAATCGCCTAACAAACTACTCGCGTTTCTGTTTTGATAATGGGTAACGATTATATGAGCCATATAATGGCGATTGGTGTTTTCTATTCTAAGGCTTACAGTTATTGTTTGATTAAGTCGAACTTTATTTTTCTTCTAAAAATCAGTAAAATTTTAAAAATGAATCATTATATTATTCACTATTTACATTGTATAGTTACCAATATTTTTTCTTGTTTCCATAATTTGGATTTTTCGCTAGTACTTGTATTATTGATTCTACAATGTATGGATGTTAAGCCGAATCCTGGTCCGAGCCTTGACGAGCTTTCACTTTTTCACTTGAATATTAGAAGCGTTCGAAATAAATTAGAATATGTGGAAGATATAATCAGTGAATATGACGTAATATGTTTAACCGAAACTCATCTTGATGACAGAATATCGTCTGACGATTTGACAATCGAAGGTTTTCATGCCCCTGTTAGACGTGATAGAAACTACGCGGGTGGGGGGATTCTTGTGTACGTTAAAAATTTATTAAATGTTACTAGGTTACATCATCTAGAAAATCCAGAGGATGAAACAGTTTGGGTTCAGATTAATTTAAAAAATTACTCAATTATTGTATGTACCGCCTACAGACCAGAACATTCCACTGCGATATTTTGGGAACATCTTCGCGCTTCTTTAAGTAATGCTTTTGATCTGTGTTCAAACGTAATTGTAACTGGTGACCTAAATGTAGACTTATTAACTGTTCAACCCACTCGCATTTTCTGTGACATCATTAATTCCTTCAGTCTCGTAAATGTTATAAATGAACCAACACGGTTTGGGCAGACAAGAAATACTCTACTTGACCCTATACTTTTATCTGATTCTCTTTCCAGTTCTATTTCTTCAACTGTTGCTATCGATAGGAATATTAGTGACCATGATGGCTGTATGACTACATGTAGCATCAAAGTACCCGGAATTATTTCTCCGAGTTATATACGTAAAGTTTGGATTTATAGAAGAGCTGACTTTTATCGTTTTAATAATCTGTTATCTGAGTATAATTGGGAAAATATGATTTCAAATTGCGATTCTGTAGATTTAGCTTGTGATCGTTTTACCGATTTATTTTTACAATTTGCTAATCAATGTATCCCCTCTAAAGAAGTTTCCATTAGACCTAATGATAAGCCGTGGATGAATTCGGAAATAAGGAAAAATATCAGATTCCGTGATAGGTTATATAAAAAGGCCAAAACGACAAAACGCGATCCGGATATTAGAAAATATAAAGACCAGAGAAATAAAGTTAATAACATGAAAAAAAATGCACGCTTAATTTTTTATGAAAATGTTCATGGTCTTATTGACGAGTATTATAGTTCGGATCCTAAATCTTACTGGCGACTTGTTAAACGTCTTATGAAATCCAATATGTCAACTGAACAGATTCCAACTCTTATAGATACTGATTCTAATTCTCTAGCCACTACAGACTCCGAAAAAGCGAATCTATTAAATAAATACTTTTGTGGCATTACCAGTCTTGATGACAGTGAACATGTATTACCATTTTTTCCCTCTAGAACTAATAATACATTAAGTAATATAATAGTTACACAAAGTGAAGTTAAAGATGTTTTAAAAATACTGAAACTCGGCAAGGCATCTGGCCATGATGGAATCAGCCATCATATGTTGAAATATACTGTTGAGTCTGTTTGTATATCATTAACATTGCTATTTAACTTATCCTTATCAACATGTGTTTATCCAGATGTATGGAAAACTGCAAATGTTATGCCTCTATTCAAGAAAAATGATAGGTATTCTGTAACTAATTATAGACCAATTTCACTTTTATCAACAGTAGGAAAAGTGTTCGAGAGAGTTGTGTACAAACATATGCATAATTTTATGTTAGATAATTCATTGTTTTATCAGTATCAGTCAGGTTTCATGCCAGGTCATTCCACTGTTTTTCAGTTAATTGAACTATACCACAAAATCTGTTTGGCCCTCGAAGAAAAAAAGCACACGTGCATGATATTTTGCGACATTTCCAAAGCTTTTGATCGTGTATGGCATCGGGGACTTATTACTAAGTTAAAATCATATGGTTTTACTGGTGAACTTATAAAATGGCTTGAAAATTATCTTTCAAATCGTAAGCAGAAAGTCTTTATAAACAATTCATTTTCATCTCTTAGTACGATTAAAGCAGGGGTGCCTCAAGGCTCGATTCTAGGACCTCTTCTATTTCTGATATACATAAATGATATAGCCGATTTTCTTGAATCAGTTTCTAGACTCTTTGCAGATGATACTTCTCTTTTAGTTTCCTCCCACTCCTGTCAAGAGATAGAGCAAATACTTAACAGAGATCTTGAAGTATTGAACACCTGGGCTAAAACATGGTTAGTTACGTTTAACCCTAATAAAACCGAAATGATTTTCATATCTAATTCAAACGAAATTGAAGCAGACCTTGATATTGTTTTTGATGGAATTTTTGTAAATTTTACCGAGACTCATCGGCATCTTGGTGTATTAATCAGTTCATCTGCTAAATGGGGAGATCATGTTAATTTTATATATAAGTCCGCTATGAAAAAGATCAATATGTTAAGGAAATTGAAATTCATATTAAAACGAGATGCTCTACTAAGAATTTACAAAACTTTTATTTTACCTATTTTAGAATACGCATGTGAACTTTGGGACGGGTGTTCAATATCAGACTCTATAAAATTAGAATTAGTCCAACGTGAGGTAGCACGAATTATCACTGGTTTACCATCATATGTAAATGTTTCAGCTTTATACTCGGAAACGAGCCTTGAGACACTCTCTGAGAGACGAAAACGAAGAAAATTAAGTCTATTCTACAAAATGGATAGGAACTTAACTCCACATTGTCTTAATTCTCTTCTTCCTCCAAATGTCGGCGATACTAACAACTACATCTTACGAACTAACAATAATTACAGAATTCCCCACTACAGACTCTCCCTTACTACCTCCTCCTTTATACCTTCATCTCTACACATGTGGAATGACCTGGATGAATCTACTAGATCATCTCCTTCCTTGGCAACTTTTAAAAAAAGTATATCCAGGTCTGATGAAGATAAATACCCAACATTTTATAATTTTGGTGACAGAAAGACAAATATTATCCATACTAAATTACGACATAGATGCAGTGCATTGAATTATGATTTGTTCCGTGTAAATCTCATAAATAGTCCAGATTGTAGTTGTGGAAATCGTTGCGAGAGTGCCTATCATTATTTCTTTGAATGTGAAAAGTATGTAAATTGCAGAGGCATTTTATTTGACAATTTAAGAAACTTAAATATTAATATAACATTGAATACTTTATTGTATGGTAACAATCTGTATGCCGATAATGTTAATCTAAATATTTTCAGACATGTGCATTATTTTATAAAGTCCAGCAAAAGATTTTAAGATATACATTCGTACTATATATACATGTATATAATGTGTTATATTTCATTAATATTGTCTAGGCCAATAGATAATATATTGTATTTAGGAGAGGGCGTCAATAAGTTGACATAACTTGTGCCTTATCCTTTTGTTCACTTAATTGACAATAAAATATGTTTAAACTAATAATTTTACTAAACGTTCTGTCATAGCTCTGGTCAAGAGTGGCTTCCCTTGTGTGCGAAATGAGCAAAATGAGGAATACTGCTGAAGACGCCAAGGAGGACATCATCAATTACCACTTTCACTATATGTAGACGATTCCTGCAATGTCTATTAGCGAGCAAAAGAAAATTGGGTTTTTTTTACACAATATTTTAAACATTTCCTTACCGGACTCATCACCTTTTCCAACAACTTAAATGGCATTGTACTCTTTATTGAAAGTAAAGAAATTCTTAATCGCACATTCCATGCTTTTACGACATTTACAATTCTCTGTGTGCGTGGACTTAAGTGACCATTCGCAAACCCGTCTCGATGACGAAACTGGCTTTGAAACCGAAGTGTGATCGGGTCAATCGGATGACGTCCTTCCAAACACATCTAAATTATGACGTCAAATTATGACATCAAATCAGTTGATGAAGGGCATGGCAGTAGTATTATAAATAGAACAAGTTAAAGAAATAAAAAGGGTTGAAATGAAAATGTAGCGCATTTTTCTGCGTTATATGAAAGTACAACAAACAACACTGACATAATAACGAAAGCAAATTAAAAAAAAAAACTAAAAAAAAAAACGAGGGCAAAAAAAGCAGATTTTTATGGTAACTCCTTAAAAAGTACAATGAGATTAAGACCAGATGCTTCGGCAGAGAAAGCGTTTTTTGCTTTCATCGATGATACCCGCCGTACTAACTAGTCAATCTGGGTTAATACGTTTCATTTTGGGCATTTCCTTGTGTGCAAACTTAAAAACAAGTTGCGGCTAAACTAAGGCAAAGTTCGTATGTAATGGACGTAATTTATATTGTTGACGCCTTAACGTAGCAAGATATAATCATCGTCTTTCAAAACAACCTCAAAATAGTTGACAAGGGAGGTTTTCAACGTCACAACGCGCAGGTTTTTCTTCAAAGTGCTGTTTGATAAATTATACCCAGATAAATAGTAGTGTATTTATTCTTGTTCAGAATCGCTATTTTTGCTGTATATACGATGATTTAGTGCATGTATAAGGATTTAGGTTGAATTCCGTGGGCTAGAGTTGCACCATTTTTGTTGCCATACATTGATGATTGGTTATTTACATAAAATGCACGGAAATTTGCGGCTAAGCATCATGGCCGTAATAAGACAAAGCATGACAACATACAGAAAGGCAACAATGGAAGGAGACATAGACAATAGATAATAATTAAATGTGACACAATATAAAACAAGACATATCTTTAAAAAAGATAATCGGCATATTTTTAATGCTGGTGGTTACAATGTAAAACTGTTGTTAAAAAAATTAACGAACTAAATTAAATGCGTTTCAGCACGGATTACAAAATCATATCAGTTTGAATCATTTTTGGTGATGATAAGACTCCATTTAAATCAGGAATATAAGTTTATCAATGTGTCATTTAATTAGATACATCCACTTTTTCAGCTTGCATTCAATCTTAATTTTGTTTCGTCTTTAACTGCATATCTGCATTTTGCATTTACCGCTACATTGACCAATCACATACTTCATCTTGACCAGTAACGCCACCTGTCGCGTCATATCCGGGGCCAAAAGAAAATTATACGGCTATGCCGAAAAAGTTTCATTGTTATGTGGTCACCCTAGTGATTAGCAATGTATGTTTTTGCTCCTTAAATATATGGCCACCTTGGTTAGCGCTCTGAAACTTGACTTATACTTACCTACAAATAAAAACCAAGCAGGGAGAGGTCAGATGCGGAGATTTTTGTTATAAAATGCTATACAGGAAACCATTCTGGCTGTATTTAGCTTTTTATCCTGAGATGTTCATTAACAGAGTGACATTCAGCGAACTCCTTTATTATCAACCTAACACTTTTCGTCCAAACAAGCAGCCATTTCCTTCATAGCCTATCCGCACTGAAAACTCATGTCATAAACGACATTAAAAAAATGAAATATTAAGATAAAAAGCCTTTGAATGTGAAATAAAATATAAATGAATAAGATACTCATATAACGAATGCTCTTAACCAAATGTAAAATCGTAGACTAACAGAAGAGAAAAAAAAAATGGCCAATAAAAGAATTAACTATACTGCCGAAAACAAGAGATCCTAACTGAATCTTGGCACCCACCATTGTATGTTCATAACTAGTCCTGTGAATGACAGATCTTTTGTCTACTTTTCCCTTCTATCCCCTCTACCTCCTAATTATGTGAAAACATGAGAAACCTTCATTTTCAGTATAAGAAATGTAGCGACGATGACTAAGTAAGTAGAGTGGAGATTCGCGTGTGTCGTGACGTCACGATATCGAACTGTCAACGGCCTCCCTCAGAAATGGTTGAACTAGTTTCCATGTATTGTTAATGGGACATGTTTATAATTGAGGGACATGTCAATCATCAAGCAATGCATATTTATTATTCTGCACTTTTCATTGTTCATTATCTCATTATCTAAATCAACAGATAGAGTTGATATCTTTCTGATTTGTTTACAACAGTTATAGTCAAACCAGAATGACCTGTCATGTTGACCCTTTCGTTGAATATTCAAAGTGGGCAGTTCCATTTGTGTATAGATGTGTTAACCTTTTATTGATGCGTCGGGGCAGCACAAAACATATTCGAAATACTGTCCAGCAGGGAGCTGTTTTGGACCATTCGTTTTTGTTAAAATATTATATTGACAACACAGGGGCTGTGTCATTTATTTTTGATGCATGGTTTACCAATATTCAAGTAAGTATGTAATAAATTGCTCACATGATTTGTCGCTAATTCTAGACAGGTATACAAGTGTAAATGCAAATGGTACAGCTGATGATAAGGTTTCTTACAATATAAACAACTATTAGATATACATGTATATATACAAAGCACCTATTTCCCTAAATGACTACAGCATCGTCTGTAATCAATATGCTAATCAAAGTTCAACACGACAGGTCATTTTGATCGGACTATACATGCGACTTTTAAGGATGATTACACCGAACTTTTGATAAAAAAAGTATTCGTGATTTATTCTCATGGAGTGTAAGAGTATATAAGTTCCGTAAAATGTCTAATCAAATATTTTTGTACTTTTTAAGATTCTAGTATATTTCTGTTTCTTTAGATTGTATAAGTATAGTTTACTCTCAAATATTTACCAGACTATGTGAACAGTGTTTCAATTTTAGCGTTTACTACTTCATCATTACATCTGATATAAACCATATTTAAGGCTGATTTGTTTTATTTTCAGTATAAGTCTTTTTTTTAAACGCAGTTTATTGTCTATTCATTCTCTGAAATCATAGTATACAAACAAAGGAATTCGATCCTGTACAGGTTTCTCGACAATACCCAGACACTCATTCTGTTTTCCAGCTATGATCGACACATTTGTTCAATCACTTTACATTGAAGTGCACAGACAGGTTATCATCAGTTTGCCACATACGTGTTATGTCTCCAGACACTTTATCCTCAGGTGTATATATTTTTTTTTTTTTTATTGTATTGGGCAATTTTCAACGAATAAGTGGGCCACTGAAATTCCACACCTGATATCCTAATACTCCATCTGATCGTAACGTACTGACAACAGTCCTCAGCGCCACCTTCAGTGTCGAACGTCATGCAGAGAGCATCAAGTACGGATTTTTATAGACTTTGGTATGTCTGGGGACAGAACTAATCATCTTCCTCGCAGTAACGAGTGTTAAGTTGAAGAATCAACTAAGGCAGTCTGTCACAATGACAACAGCTACCTGATGGTGATGCTGGTCTGGTCTGGTCTTTCTGTTTCCCTTGGCTCTTGGTCTCGTCTAATATCCTCCCACAAGATTGTATTCTATATTTCCCCTTCATATTTAGAGTAAAGTAGGCACTTAATGTACCCCACCTTGTATGACTATGATATGGGATACTTGAATACATGTATATATCAATGGCTAGATAATTATCCAAATAAAGTTATATGATTTTACCATTTAATTGCAACAATAGTAATTAGTGGCACCTCTCATTTCCAAGATATACCTCCGTTCATGGTATGTTTCTTCAACCAATCAACACCAACCAACCCACCAACCATCCAACTTACCAACCAATCAACCAACCAACCAAACGGACCGACCGACTAAACAAACAAACACGACACAATATTTACCGTTGACACACAATAAGTCACCTCTCACGAGATGCAGTGTACAGCATTAGTAAAACGCCTCTTTCCCCTGAATAACACTTTCTTGATCTTCACACACTTGATTCCATTATCGTCAATAGCAGAGGATTACATCAAGGTCAAAAGTTGTCTATTCTAATCGTGTGACATTTTACTATTCCTAAATGGAGAATCTAATACTTCTTCCGTAGACAATCGTACCAAGGTTTCAAGATGATACACAGACTTTTCACTTTGCGTGTTTTAATAAGGGCCGTTATCGGCAATATTGATTCGGTCTTGCCGGAACATGTTAATACTATCTTGGGCACCGGGTTTAGTTGGTAATCCGTGTAAGTATTTGTCGAGATTTAAAATTCATTGATGGAATAATCAAAGCCAGACGTATAGGTCGGATAACCACCGTTCGATATGTTACATAAGTGTATGCCCTAACCGAATTATATCCATGAGTACGTCAAGGTCAAATAGCAATTTCTTAATCAAATGTCATGATCAGATCAGATTAACATCCGTAAGGTTAGTAATCAAAGGTCAAGTGAGTTAATCACTCAGAGAGGGTTGATATTCTGAGGTGAGGTTGTCACTCCCAGATGATTGGTATTCTGAGGTGAGGTTGTCACTCCCAGATGATTGGTATTCTGAGGTGAGGTTACCACTCCTAGAGGGTTGGTATTCTGAGGTGAGGTTGTCACTCACAGAGGATTGGTATTCTGAGGTGAGGTTGTCACTCCCAGAGGATTGGTATTCTGAGGTGAGGTTATCACTCACAGAGGATTGGTATTCTGAGGTGAGGTTGCCACTCAGTGAGGGTTGGTATTCTGAGGTGAGGTTGTCACTCCCAGATGATTGGTATTCTGAGGTGAGAATGTCACTCAGAGAGGGTTGGTATTCTGAGGTGAGGTTGTCACTCAGTGAGGGTTGGTATTCTGAGGTGAGGTTGTCACTCCCAGATGATTGGTATTCTGAGGTGAGGTTGTCACTCACAGAGGATTGGTATTCTGAGGTGAGGTTGTCACTCCCAGAGGATTGGTATTCTGAGGTGAGGTTGTCACTCCCAGAGGATTGGTATTCTGAGGTGAGGTTACCACTCCTAGAGGATTGGTATTCTGAGGTGAGGTTATCACTCACAGACGATTGGTATTCTAAGGTGAGGTTGTCACTCCAAGAGGGTTGGTATTCTGAGGTGAGGTTGTCACTCCAAGAGGGTTGGTATTCTGAGGTGAGTTTGTCACTCCCAGAGGATTGGTATTCTGAGGTGAGTTGATCACTCCCAGACGATTGGTATTCTAAGGTGAGGTTTTCACTCCAAGAGGGTTGGTATTCTGAGGTGAGTTTGTCACTCCCAGATGATTGGTATTCTGAGGTGAGGTTGTCACTCACAGATGATTGGTATTCTGGGGTGAGTTTGTCACTCCCAGATGATTGGTATTCTGAGGTGAGGTTGTCACTCACAGATGATTGGTATTCTGAGGTGAGGTTGTCACTCCCAGACGATTGGTATTCTAAGGTGAGGTTGTCACTCAGAGAGGGTTGGTATTCTGAGGTGAGGTTGTCACTCCCAGATGATTGGTATTCTGATATGAGGTTGTCACTCCCAGACGATTGGTATTCTGAGGTGAGGTTATGACTCCCAGAGGATTGGTATTCTGAGGTGAGGTTGTCACTCATAGAGGATTGGTATTCTGAGGGGAGGTTGTCACCCCCAGAGGATTGGTATTCTGAGGTGAGGTTGTCACTCCCAGATGATTGGTATTCTGAGATGAGGTTGTCACTCCCAGACGATTGGTATTCTGAGGTGAGGTTATGACTCCCAGAGGATTGGTATTCTGAGGTGAGGTTGTCACTCATAGAGGATTGGTATTCTGAGGTGATGTTGTCACTCATAGAGGATTGGTATTCTGAGGTGAGGTTGTCACTCCCAGATGATTGGTATTCTGAGGTGAGGTTGTCACTCCCAGACGATTGGTATTCTGAGGTGAGGTTGTCACTCATAGAGGATTGGTATTCTGAGGTGATGTTGTCACTCCCAGATGATTGGTATTCTGAGGTGAGGTTGTCACTCAGAGAGGATTGGTATTCTGAGGTGAGGTTGTCACTCCCAGATGATTGGTATTCTGAGTTGAGGTTGTCACTCAGAGAGGGTTGGTATTCTGAGGTGAGGTTACCACTCCCAGAGGATTGGTATTCTGAGGTGAGGTTGTCACTCAGAGAGGGTTGGTATTCTGAGGTGAGGTTACCACTCCTAGAGGGTTGGTATTCTGAGGTGGGGTTATTTCTCCCAGAATACTGATGCTGTAAGGCCAAGCTATCCTTCTGAAATGTCCAAGGTTTGATACTCTTTTGCCAACTTATAATTTCAGAGGATTTTAAATCAAAGGTCAAGTTGTCAAATTATCATTCCACTTTTCTTTTACCTTAGAAAATTGTTTATATAAAGAAGGCACGGTGGTTCAGCGATAGGACGCAGGACTGACCGAGTGGTCGCCAGTTAGAGCCCCAACATGGCCGCTGTCTTTTATCCTTGAACATAATACTTTATTCCGCTGTGTTGAAGTCGACTCCACTGTAAATGAGTACATGGTAGTGGCAAGAGATGTGCTAGAAAAATGTCGTGTGTAAGCTGTTGGCGCCGAATTGGCATTTCCGGCTGTATGCTCCCCAGGGAGTTTAGAAAGACATTGGCTGGTTGCTAAAGGCCCAATAACCAATGATAATAATCTGTGGATCGCTTTGACACGACGATGTTGCTATGATATGGCGGTATATAAAAACTCCGAATTATTATCATTAATTATGATAGAAATACAGGAAATCATGTTTGATTTCAGGATAGACGTTTAAATTGTGATTTTGATGAAGTATGTCATTAGTAATCTCTTTATGAGAATGCGTTTGACGGGATACTTTATGGTTAGCACTGTCATGTACCTTACATTTTGGTCTTGAACATTTAATAGCGGAAGTTACTTTTCATGTAACGTTTATATGTATGCATGCGATATGTCAACCGTAGATAATGCCTTCAAATACAGTTATATAGATATGTAAATTGAGGATGAGGTTTGTAATATGTGACCCTTTCGTTGGTCTGTATGTCTCCTAACCTTTTATTATTTTCCCTGTTGAAAGAACAGGGGCCGTGCTAGCTCAGTCGGTAAGAGTCCGACCACGTAACGTCTTGTAAGGGGACCGTGCTAGCTCAGTCGGTAAGAGTCCGACCACGTAACGTCTTGTGAGGGGGCCGTGCTAGCTCAGTCGGTAAGAGTCCGACCACGTAACGTCTTGTGAGGGAGCCGTGCTAGCTCAGTCGGTAAGAGTCCGACCACGTGACGTCTTGTGAGGGGGCCGTGCTAGCTCAGTCGGTAAGAGTCCGACCACGTGACGCAGTGTGAGGGGGCCGTGATAGCTCAGTCGGTTCGAGTCCGACCACGTGACGCAGTGTGAGGGGGCCGTGATAGCTCAGTTCGTTAGAGTCCGACCACGTGACGTCATGTGAGGGGGTCGCGATAGCTCAGTTGGTTCGAGTCCGGCCATGTGACGTCACGTGAAGATCTTACCCGTATCGGTTTGAGTTTCTCTGAGTATGGCATGGTTGTGTCCTTGGGAAAGAAACTTTACCCTAATTGCTTCGGATGGCATGCAACGGGCCTCCCGTTCAGTAAGGTAGTCACCAACTACTACAAGGAGACCACGCCTCAAAATGCCCCTGGCTGTTAACGAGGCGATAAGAATGTTGTATACAGTAAACCCTTAAGTTTAACACAGCCAAACCAAAGAACAATACACAAGCGCTGTATTGGACAATCAAAAGATGTTTATGGTAAAGATCTTCATCTTTTTTAGCACAATATTTAGTCTTATCGTTTCATTTGATAAAGTTCACAACAGAACCTTAATCGACGTTTAAGTTGTTAAATGGATCTAGACACACCTTGTCACTAAGTTTTATTTATGATTTAATTAACAATATTGTAAAACCTATTTCGCTGTATGGTAACGTAGTATTGTATTTTAGATACTAAAAGGATTTGGCAATTAGCACTTTACAAATAATTACAAATACAAAGGTTATACTTCGAATTGAATGACATTTGAGCTACTATGCACACACATATTTGAAATATTAGTAAAAATTAAAAAAAAAAAATGGTTGTGTATAACACATTTATAAAACGTCTGACGATCGCAACGGTCTACCACTTTTTATGTAGTTTTCAAAGTTATAGGGCAAAATGCGCACGTGCCTTTTTGCATGAGTGCAAGAAATAAACGGAATATGTCTTTTTCTTGTTTCCGGAGAAATATCACATTACTTCTAGAGGCTTTTTGTACATGTGTAAGCATCATAGATAAGAAAATCAAAGTTCTATTTTTGTCATCAACATGATAACATTTGTGGCAATACCTGGGGCGGTCAAGCTGTGGCGGACGTGTGATCGTGTCGCTGTTATTACCCCGCCCACATCCTAACAATGGCTGGGGCCAAAACTCACACAGATACTCTTCACAAAGCACAAGAAAGAGTACACAAGATTTTACGAGTTATTGCCATGTTAATCAGTCAAATGTGTGTGTGTGTGTTTTTAATGTAAACTTTATTTATTTACAACAATTGCGAAAAAAGTTATATCAACTTATATGAAACATTTTTGTTGGCCCGGATAGAAGTGCGCGTGGGGTCTTATTGTGAGGAAACAGGAGAACCCCGGAAAACTCACGTGGTCGGGCAGGTGGCCGCATACCTTTTCACGGCCGATCGGGGAATCGAACCTCGGCCGCCTACGTGAAAGGCAAGTGTATTACCACTGTGCTACCTGACCACCCTATATATGTTTTTCTTAAGTAAAATATACTGAGTAACAACCTCGCACTCAATGATCAAGAAATCATTTGGCATCTTTTGTTAATTAGTATTCCCGTCAAAATATATTTCCCAATTTAAATATATACCCCAACAGGTGCCTGTTTATAAAACACAAATCTCCACAATGTCTACATTTGTTTTGTCAGTATTTTGTGTTATTTTTCCATTTAGTTATTGTTGTTTACACACGTGCTTACGTTATTGAACTTTGACATCACCTTCCAAACCCCGTACGCCATTTCCCGGTCAGCGAAGATCTTATGTTCGCGATTATTGACCGGCATTTAATTGTGGACAAATCCTACACATACAAACTTGTTAATAACATAGACAACCTGTCAGGAACGGCTCTGAACCGGATAAGATACGGGGGACTGCCGCTTTATTGCGAACATCCATCAATCATAATTATCGATTATTTCTCTCCTCCAATATATACGACGGCGCGCTCCAAGCCATCCACATTTTCGTAGTAACAGGTAGGAGGCGAGCACGTGTTTGATGTAGATCTTACATATACTTGGGATAATGGTGATCAGCTGATACACTTAAAGGTATGTTTGGTTGTTTTTTTTTTCACGGGTTTTGTATATATTAACTCTTTCTTCGACAGGTGCTCCCTTTAATTATGTTATGGGACGCGTTTTTCGTTGCTGTTTAAAGCATATACATAGAGCTGAAGGAACAGATATGCATATATATATTTATTTATTTTGAAATATGTTAAGTTATTTGAAGGAACGGATTTGGTTTCGGACCTATGTGGAGTAAACCAGTGTCACAGACACATCAGACTATGTCCACGCCAGGCTGAACCTCTCCGTAAACTGAATTACAGACCTATTCTACAGATTAACATATACCTCGGTAATGCTCATGTCTGTGTCCGATGTAAATTATGTTTACTCTGAGAAAAGCAATTTTCTATTTCTACTTAACAATTTTTTATTTCTACTTAATTTGGTTTTAATCTGATTCGTGAAGTCTGAATTAAAGACGAAATATACTTTAAGGCCTTTAACCAATGAACACTATGCTTCAATTAATAAAGATATATATACTGTACCGGTCCATCTTTTTGATAATAAGTATAAATTTGATTTTTGATATATACAGCCAGATTTGCCACGGCAGTTTTTACTTCTAGTTCCAGTATCGATATAATACGTCACAAGAGGTTACAACGATCATAGGTCAACTCCACTCCATGTGGCCCGACTGTGCCACATCGTGATGCTCCCGCTTGGAAAGATTATTAAACAATTGTCACTTAGAATAATCTTATTAAGAGCTGAAAGTAATATTCGGTAAGGAATTCGAATGATTTCTGAAAGGTCATTATGTATGTCATTATTCAGTCAGTAGGGCCGACAACTGTGGGTAACTTTTTACTGTTACGTTTTTGCAATATCCTTTATTGAATAGATTCTATAATCGATTCGAACATAAGTGACCGGGTGGAGTGTCCTGCTGGGTGTCTTCAGTAGTATGATTCAGTGAGGTAACACTATAAAGTCAGCATCACCAAGAACATATCACAGCCTCTCAAAACACATAGACGTACACTACATCCACACAAGGGAGTCTGTCCTTGTCCCTAGCAGTTGATAGGACATTGAATAACCAAACCAAACCCACACAGGGAAGACCGTCCTTAGATGGCCTCAGCTGTTTATAGGACGATAAGCAGTATTAAACCAAACCAAACCTACACAAGAGAAACGTCCTTAAATGTCCTTAGCTGTTGAAAGGACGTTAAACAATACAAACCAAACCATAGCCCACACAGGGGAGGCCGTCATTAATTGGCCATAGCTGTTGATAGGACGTTAAACAATACAAACCAAACCATAGCCACACAGGGGAGGTCCATCATTAAATGACCATACCTGTTGATAGGACGTTAAACAATACAAACCAAACCCGAAGTAAGTCACACATGTATATGTTAAATCATATCGCCTTTTTCGATTGAGTGAATCATTAAATGTGAATGAATAATGAAACGGCGACCAATACAAAATGACCTTTCCGAGAAAATAATTTACACCCAAACATTTTCCTGACATAATGTCAAATGGCCTTGTGGAGACTTGTACGTGTCACCAATGGTATTGGAGATTATCGATCCCTGTTTGTAACATGCTGGATTATCTGGTGACTTCAATAACACATACTAAAGTATATATCGAATTCTAATGCAGTTCGAAGGCAGTCTACTCTGACAGGGCTTTAATGCATATGGAACTAGGCACTCTGAAAGCGTGATATTTTTATTTCTACATGAGGACACTGGGAATTTTATCAATTTAATGTGAGTAAAACAATGATTTCGTTATGGTTGCACAACTGTGTATGGACATAGGCACGCCATTATATGTACTTGAACATCCCAGTCACGCTATACCAATGTGTAACACTTAGCGTTTCATTATAACCACGTAAGTCGATTATGAAGCTTCACGGATAAACAAAGCGATGGTCGATCAGTCTATTGTTGCCATTTTAATGCATTGTTGAAAGGAACCAGGACATTCTTCAAGTGCAACAGAATCGACATCGTATTCACACATTGTGTACACTATAATGACAAATCATTTTATAAAAAGTTAAGCCGAATTGACACCTTAAGTTGATTTTCATTTCGTGTATGATTAATAGGTACCGCTACATCCTCTTAAATTGTAGCCGAATCGTCCTCCAAATTTTATTTTCATTGCGTATATTGTTAAATCTTTGAAACTTATCTCATCAGTGAAGATTGTTTAGAAGACGTAACCGAATATCGAGCATGGACACATTAATGGACAGGGAATACTGATACGGGTATCTTCTGTCTCGGTTTCACTATTTGAAAGGCCCAGGTCACACATTTGTTAAATAATGTGCTCACAAATAACGGCTGTAGTACTTTATTGAAGTATGTAAAAGTACGTTATTGAAGTATGTAAAAGTACGTTATTGAAGTATGTAATGGTACGTTATTGAAGTATGTAAAAGTACGTTATTGAAGTATGTAAAAGTACGTTATTGAAGTATGTAATGGTACGTTATTGAAGTATGTAAAAGTACGTTATTAAAGTATGTAATGGTACGTTATTGAAGTATGTAATGGTACGTAATTGAAGTATGTAAAAGTACGTTATTGAAGTATGTAAAAGTACGTTATTGAAGTATGTAAAAGTACGTTATTGAAGTATGTAATGGTACGTTATTGAAGTATGTAAAATTACGTTATTGAAGTATGTAAAATTACGTTATTGAAGTATGTAATGATACGTTATTGAAGTATGTAATGGTACGTTATTGAAGTATGTAATGATACGTTATTGAAGTATGTAATGATACGTTATTGAAGTATGTAATGATACGTTATTGAAGTATGTAATGGTACGTTATTGAAGTATGTAAAAGTACGTTATTAAAGTATGTAATGGTACGTTATTGAAGTATGTAAAAGTACGTTATTGAAGTATGTAAAATTACGTTATTGAAGTATGTAATGGTACGTTATTGAAATACGTGAACGTACGTTATTGAAGTATGTAAAATTACGTTATTGAAGTATGTAAAAGTACGTTATTGAAGTATGTAAAATTACGTTATTGAAGTATGTAATGGTACGTTATTGAAGTATGTAATGGTACGTTATTGAAGTATGTAATGGTACGTTATTGAAGTATGTAATGGTACGTTATTGAAGTATGTAATGGTACGTTATTGAAGTATGTAAAAGTACGTTATTGAAGTATGTAAAATTACGTTATTGAAGTATGTAAAAGTACGTTATTGAAGTATGTAATGGTACGTTATTGAAATACGTGAACGTACGTTATTAAAGTACAGCACGTGGAAATACGGTATTGACGTACGTGAAGGTACGTTACTGGAGTTCGTGAAGGTACGTTACTGGAGTTCGTGAAAGTACGTTACTGAAGTTCGTGAAAGTACGTTACTGAAGTTCGTGAAAGCACGTTACTGAAGTTCGTGAAAGTACGTTACTGGAGTTTCGCGTTTGATAATGAACAAATCTCAGTTTTGTTCTTTTTCAAAACTTAAAAATGAATATCTGAATATTATCAAATAACAAACTAATGAAATTGAGGTTGCTGAGTGTAACATTCTGTAATTTAATTCAGACCCAATGGAGTACCAAAAGCCCTTCGTGATGATTAAATCAATGACGATTTATGATAAAAAATATCGCATCACGGACGTTTATCCCGTTGAACGTGAACTCTTATTTGAAATTGACATGTAAATCGGATTGATTCGTTTTCAGTGATTTGGTTTGAGTATCAAACATTACAGAAATTGATGTAATGATTTATTACATTTCGTTACTGACGAGAATCATAATCTCGCCTGAATATGATTTAACTTCCAGCCATATTAGTTAAATGAGATATGACACTCTTAAATCTGTTACTTTTAGCAGGAGATCTTCGGATTTGGAAATACAGTCTATCCAATTTTGACTACGTTACATGCGACGGAGTTTCAGTGCAAATAAAGACATTTTGACCTGCTTTATTTACATGCATAATAACGAATGCATGAACTGCATCATGCTGTCTGATGTAATAACGATAACCCAACAAGTCATCTCATGCATTATAGAGGAATTGTTTGACATACGATACCCTAACATTACTGGAGGTTTGTCACTAGCTTTGCAGCATTAGTGTATATTCTCCAAGGCATGCATTTCCGGGAACATTTTTTTAAATAGCTCACCGTGCTCTAAAAAAATAATCTAAATTACGAGTTTCGATCGATTTGGACCAATCTTGAGCAACATATGAAATAAACACACAGTTTTTTCTTATCATTCGGAGCTCGCTCGTTTTAATGAAAACTAATTATTGGTGATTAAAAAAAAAAAAAAAAAACACAAATAAGACCCCGGATCGATATATTTATTATATCGCGACATTTCAGCAGTAGGTTTTAAGGAAACGTGTCCAAAGATTTTGGACACCATATGGTTCTAAAGATTCCGATGTGTCAAATCGGCCATTTGTTATGACGTCCCTTTCGATGCCGTCATTCATCCCGCAAGGTGGAAACCACAAAGCATAATTATACAATTATACATAGCGTGGATAAATCTATTTTTATCAGTGTTGATTCATTTTATAGAGACTCCTTGGATATTTTCACTGCCTAATGAAGCTGTCCACGAGATGTGGGCGATTTCCTGGCTTGTTGAAGCTCTGTGAATGCTTTTATATTTAGTTCATGCGCCATGCCTACTATCCTATCCTCAGGCAAATGAAAATCGGTGACCGCGTCTTCTTAAACAGGAAAATAAGTCAGTCTTAATCTATACTGATTTGTTGTAGCACTGAACTACTGTCGTCTGTTTTATAAAACATGATAAATAGAATCTTACATCGGTCTGTACCTTGGACAGGGATATATCAGCCCAAGTCTTAGAGTTTACACGAGGGGCAAGCTTTCCATGTCCACGTCACAGACCCTTAAAAGGTAACAATTAAGATGGCGCCAAACCTTTCCTTCGCACCGTCATCAATGCCCCGTGAAATGTGTGTCGAAATCGATTACGCTATCAATTAGCCAGGTCGTTGAAATGATGACGTTGTGCTTTTGTGAGCGAGTAGACTGGTACCCTCCTCAGAGTTACCTCCCTGGAGTAGGAATTCCAGCGTCATTGTTGCGCTTGTTATTCATGATGGAGATGGTTGCGTACGGTGAAGCAACGAACATCCATAGTGCTATTGTCAAATTACAAAATTAAAAATAGTCATTTTTCGGGACTTCACGGACATTTTTTTTTTAAATTTTCGTCGTTTAACCGTAAAACATCTGCATCGTACAACAATTGTTAACACAAGATACAAATGGGTATTGATGTTGAAAAAGTACTCTATACTACCATCTAGACATTACGTGGTGCGGTGTTACTGTATGTGTATTTGCATAGAGTGTCAAGCTGTCTGCGGTCAACTAGTTATCATAATACTAAATAATAAAATGGCTATTTCTGTTATTACATGTTTTGTACACATGGACACCAATTATGCTCCCTATGTTATATATTAAACCTCATTTAAATATTGTAATATTCATCATTTCAGTAATTTATCAGTATGCATTTAAATCTACGGCCATAGAGCAGGCGTCTGCATACGGTTAATATCTATAAAACAAATTAGCTACACTTACTTTATCAACAATGTGTAACAAAAAGTCGGAAATAGGGAGTGAGGTTCGATTCACATTGGGTTTAAGTTAAATCCGAATAAACTGTCAAATGCACACAATCTTCAGTAAGGTACATTGGTTTAGAAACCTTAAATATCAACTCATGTTATACTTTTGTCTTGTTTAAAGATCAGAAAATGGATCAAAATCAGTCATGATAGCCGATGATGCATCGACTGTGGAACGGAAGTAGGCGACATATTTCATAACGGTTTTGTAACGGGCAATCTGATTGGGTGACAACTCTGTAAACAATACTAACTGTAATTGTCGACCACTCAGACTGACCGTTAAAACAGCTCTAAGATAGATTGACTACTTCCGTTCAACAGTTAATATTTATATTTCCACTCATTTCAGACTCAATGAACCTACCACAGTTAACTCGAGTCATTTTTCAATGAACTATATCAAGTCCGGCGTAAGAATACATTTGTCGAGCTTGGACTATATTTTGTTTCATTCCTTTTCAAAAGTGATCATATTTATATGAAATAAATTCCTTTAAAACTAATATTTGCTATCGTTAACCATCGTTAACAAACTTGTTGACACATCTATTCCATGTTTTTTGTCTATTTGTGGAAGAAATGAGTGATATCGGATATGAACGTTCAACATTAGACTCCAGGGGTAGTACATGTGTAGCAATTCTAAACCTGTATAAAATGATCTACAGACCAATGAGGCAAATGTTTAGACACATAAATGATGTGTATTAATACATACACAAAACCAGACACCGACTTTATTAAACAAAACTGTTTTAGTGTATCGTTTGTCAGATTTATTTTCTGTCGGGGAATCCCCTAATGTTTTTGATTTAAACAGCAAACCGTTTTTGGATTCCATTCCTCTCAGATTTTTTTTTTTTGCTGGATTCTGTAAAATTGTGAAGATTGCTGTGTTAGTGCCAGGATTACTGGTTTGTGTGGTGTAGATGGATCTTAATCTTAGAGTGAGATATGTTCATTACTAGGAATGATACATTTGTATGTATCCCCTGCAGGTGTAGAAATACAGAGAAAATTAAGACTGTTTAATCGATATTCTGATGCACTATCGATCGCGCGCACGAGGACATAGATACTGTCTGCTATGTCGTCAGGGACACGTCTTGTTTTCCTAGATCCGCCATAGAAATATCGCCTTATTTTATCTTGTTTTTCACTATGTCGTTCATATGTTTTCAGAGTAATGGACCAGGTATATATTCTCTCAATTATCAATCTCATACCAAGATACAAAAAAGTATGACTTTGTCATGAATTAGATAAAATGAGGTCAAAGCATGAACAAAATATGATATTTGGAAATCAAAAAGTGTTGTTCGTATGACATAAAATAATCTGTTTATCAACGCCTTAAATGAATAATTTGTAGTGTATAACCTAGACAGTGGGGGACTATAGCTATCTGCTTCCTGCCAAAAATATCAAAAATCGCAGTCATTTCGGAGCTTAAGACACTTGGTCTTGGGATTTTCAGCGATACTCGCCTGAAATAAATGCTTATATTGATTTTAGGGGGATATCTCAGAAACGATTTCTGAATACTAAAACTTCGTATATATTTGTATTCAAACATCTTTTTTATTCAGCTATCAGCACGCTTAAACAATGGTCCGAGAGTGGAATAACGTATTGAAGTATAAATAACAATATCATTGTACACATTATAAGGAACTGTGGCGCCCGATCACATGCCATTACAACCTATTTTGTTCTAAAAGTGTTTAAATATGCACGATCGTGTTGCTTTAAACACTGTCTCCGAGATCTGCCAGAACATACACGCCTGTTGTTCTACTTGACATTTTCTGCATTTCTAGTTTATTGAGAAATGTCTCGAATAAATTTCATTTACTGATCGGTAATTTGATTTCCTATACCAACTCCGGTGATATCTACGGAATGATATTTATCGCTGGTTGTTGTGTTGACAGGATGTATATATCTATTGATGTAAATTTCACTTGTTAATTACATCATGACGTGTTACATTCATTCATAACCCGTAATTTCCATTCTTCTTTAGGAATTAGCTCTACGAGATGTAGAACCAATCAGGAACTCACGCCTAACCTACGTGTAACTACCAATCACCAAGCTTCGGGCATCAATTTCTGTTTGTATATAATCGGTCTTTCCCGCCCAATCTTAGAACGCGTGACGATTCGATGACGCGCGAATTACCAAATAAACCGTCAATTTAGCAGGCAGTAATCGTATTACGCAATGGCGAAATTCCGTCCGTCTGGTTTTGTGCTATATTACCGCTTTGTATTCAATAAAATTCTGATTGCAATTGCCAGTGTGGGAAAGGACTCCGCTTCCAAGCTACCCCGTGTTGGCGACTGGGCGTTTGTCATTCTCAGGAAGTGGATATTCGCCGCTTTCTTTTATCAATACGTTGATTGGACACGTTTGAAAATCTACAAAATGATGATGTGCAGGCTTTTTACATTTCTTATTTGTTGCAAGAAGTCTATGTAAGAACCCTTATAACAAAAACGTGTATAGGTAATAACGTTGAACCACTGATGCGTAAATATACTTACCAGACAGTGTGTATACATGTATATAAAGTCTTAAGCTTTGTGAGAAAACAAGCATTTTCTGCCCGATATTCCTACATCTTGCTGCCTGTTAAAACAAATTACAGTATTACAAAAACAGAAATTATGTGCTTTATGTGATTATGCAGATTCGGGCTTATATTTAAGTGAATTAGAGCTTCCCTTTGTAACAAATTGATTTCTTACACCAAAATTTTAATCCGTAAAGTGGTCTAATTCAGGCGCGGTGAGAAATATAAAGATTTAATTTGTCAGTCAGTTATTGCGTCTGTTTATTTTTATTTTGTTGTTGTGAAAGTGAGAAGGATTTATCTGTGACTATTCAGATTTCTACAAAAACACGAAAATTATACTTTACCAGATTATCCTAGAATAGCCTTTATGGCGACTGTGTAATGCAAGTAGGCGTGAAATGATCGAAATTGTTATCGCCATATCGATTGCGTCAGGCACTTAAAGGATGGTTGTTACGCATTAATTTCTTTTTACGGTAATTCCTAGTTCTATATATGTAGGTTATAATAGCTGATTGAATGCTCTTTTTATCTGACGTTCTCAGCTTTTCTTATTCTGTTATAGGAGAAGAGGAAGGAGTATCGATTAGGCTAAATCCCCATAGGACGCCTAGATCTAGAACCCGATGACAACTTCCTGGTAACCTGCACATATATCATGCATCATGGAATCGGTAAGGGAATGGCTTATGAACAAGTGTAAATTGGTTAGTCAAGATCAATCGTCAACCGGAAACGGAAATGATGTCAATAAACAAGTCTGTGGGGCTTTGACGCCAAAAACTATTCCAGAATTTGTGATTCCCAAGTCGGGGGAATCGTCCCGTAGGCAAAGTTCGGAATTAGAATCTATTGAGGAAGATGCACCTTTCCGAGGATTTTCCCCCAGAGGTAGTATTGCTTCGTCGGGGAAGATTAGCCCCGTACAATCATCTTTTGGATCGAATACATGCCTTAACGTGCCTAGGAAATCGATATCGCGATCGGCTCCGGTTTCCCCTAAACACGAGGTCAGACATATTGTTTGCCAGGGAAGTACTCATTCACTGACTTATAGCGATAATGGTGAAGAGTATACAAATTCAGACCCTCTTTCGTTTGCCGCCATGTCGCTCCCCCACTTCCGGACAAAAACATCAACGTATGGGTTTACGACGCTCTCCCAGTGTCCTCATACCAGGCGGAAGGAGTCACTCTTCCACGCCGAAAGTGATTCTTTGATTCCGTACAAGCGGACGAGCTCGTTTGAGGGACTTCGCGTGCGCTATGACAAGGACTGGCCACCGACGTATTACCTGTCTGATTCAAACGGATTATCGTGCAAAAAGACGCCGTCAGTGATCATTACTCCCTCTGCGGCTCAACCTGAATCGGAAGAGGCAACAGCAAGCGAGAAACATATATCTTTATCAGCAATGCACTTGTCAAATTCTTTAGATGTGAACTATAGTCTGCCGTACTTTAAATCAAAGTTAAAGTACTACCGCCGTAGGTCATCCTTACTTGGTCTTGACGATGAGATGGCGTATATATCAGATCAGAGTACAGATGGTAAGCAACGTCGATCTATGTCGGCCCTATACCCTTCTCCAAAGGACAATAACACACAGAAGCGACATTCTTCGCCCCAGCTCCGGACATCGAATGAAAACTGTGCACAATCGCCTCTCCCGAAACCTCGCATTACATTTGGAGACACCCAGTTTCTCGTCCAGCACGGGGAACTTAAATTTGCTTTTCAATATCTGGCAAAATCAAAACAATTAAAAGTGACCATTGTAAAGGCCGAAAGCTTAGGCGGACACGGAAAAACGGACCAAAACATGAATGCTTATGTGAAGGTATATTTGCTGCCTGGAAAATTACAGAAACAGTGCTCGGATATAGTAAAACACACCCGGTGTCCGGTCTTCGATCAGGAGTTCTACTTCACTGGGGTATCGCTTGAGCAGCTGCATGCAATGACCCTTCGTATTAAAGTGCTCCACAAGGGACATAACCTTCGTCTTCCGGAATTCATAGGGAAGGTTGATGTAAATCTAGATAGTTATGACCTTCTGACAGAGAACCGGATGTGGAAGGACTTGGACATTAAACGAGACAAAGAGGTACGTACATCATCCAACAGAAAACAGTTTTTTACTTAAATTTTACATCGCAATATCAGTTTTATGTTTGAAGTATATATGTATATTCATATGACCAATAAAGAGCAACAGTGTGGTGTAGTACATCCCAACCCTTTATCCTCTCTTAAACATAGAGCTTTAAACAATAACAACAAATAGCAACAAATAACTCCGACATGATAAATAAACTATAATTCTACCTCAAAATCGATAAAACGGGAGCAACATCCGCATAAGAAGTATAGACATGGACATTGTAGAAGGAGGAATAAGACCAGGTGTTCCGGGGAGAAAGCGTCTCTTACTTTATCACCAATCAAATCCAGATCAAATCCGGGGCAAATCATTTTCTCAAACTATTGTGTTGCCAGGGGAACCGGTAGGAGTGGCAACAAGTATCAAACACGTTTGACGTCATATTACACTAGAAAATATGCTATTTCAAAATAAGGTCTTGATGTCGACAGTTAAATTTTCCTTATGTTATTATATATCTATATCAAGTTACTGACAAAAAAAACAGGGTTTCGAGAGATGCAGGCTACAGATCGCAGGACAGCTTGTTCGTCGACATCTTGATCTTATTGAAGCAAAGATTAATGGGCTGCCAGGGTTGGATAGGAAATCCTAATAGTATCTAATAAGAGCATTTCTGATGATTGAAATGCCTGCGTTTAGGTTATATTTATGTGATGTTATTCACAACCGCATTTGCATTCCGACGTCGAAGGAGAATCGATGTTTATCCTTTTAATAAAGTCAATCCCGGTAAACAAACGCCCCTATTGTGTGCTATATGCACTTGTCAGCATATCGATATGCTTGTTTTGTACAATTTATATGATCCATTTGAGTTAATTGTGTTATCCCGACTCATGCATTTGCGTACGTTTTACCAAAATCAACAAACACCTTGTCAAAAGCATGGCCCATGCTTAGTCATGATGCATACAGACAATTGATTAGGTTACTTTTATCAAATAGCAATACAAAGTACCGATTTATAGGCTTGTCTCACTAGATTTGATATTTAGATGACTCTTACACATTCTCATAATGTCCCCTGCACTTTTGGCATTCAGTTTAATGTTCGTCCGTGTAAGGATTATTATGGGTTGTGTAACTTGACATACCACAGTATATCAAAGTTAATCATCTTTGCAGCTCGTATTTTGCCTTCATGTTATTGATTGGAGTAAGAATTACGTTTGCATGTTGGCTTTGTCTTTTTTGCTATCTTTTCTCTTCTTTCTAAACACATTCCTTATGTCTCCCTTGATACTGCCTTTAGTATGAGCGTTCGTCCGTGTGAGGGTTGTTCTGAGATTCTTGACAAACGCAAGTCTGTTAAAATTTCTTATTGTTCCTGGTTGCAGCTCTGACTTAGGCAGTTTTGCATAACATTAGCGATAAGAGTTGAAATCCTGCTGTCATTATGATGTGAACGATTGATGTAGATCGCGTTATCGTGTCCAGTGTCCAGTTATGGCATTTCAGTGTGACAACACTATAAAATCTGCCGTTATTAGCCCGATCATCTGAAGCCATCATCCTTAAGTGACATGAAGGCTTAAATGTATTGACCTACAACAATACCCAGCCTTGTTCTGTCCCATACACGCTGTACTATGTAAAGTCACGCTCCATCGTTGCCAATAATTCGTTCGTGTCATGTTAGTACACACAACATTAATTACATAGAGTGCTTAGGGGGATATAAAGGATGTCTCTGTTCACATTACCAGGGTCCTTTGGGAAAAAATAAACAAACAAGCAAAAACATTAAAAGTGGCCTCAATTCCATAGCTTCCTTTAATCATCTCGAGCATTTTTACTTTTATGAACGAACACAACATATCCTTTTTTTTATTACGGTCGATTTGTTTGCAATTTCCATAATGCCCAATATCTTACTTTAATCTTGAGTGTATACCTGTTTGCACGAATGAACTTCTACATACATACAAAGTGATGTGCTATTGCTTTCGAATAGATAGCTGCAGTAAATGACATGGGTAGTATCGCCTGTGGGAGACGTTGATAAAATCCAATTACGTTCAGACATGTTTTAATCCGAAAGCGATATCTATCTTTATTAATATACTTAAGCCCCGACAAATTAGAAAACAAATCATCCCTGTTGTTCATTTCGTCCTTGTCAAGGAATTAATTGGTGTTCTTGTTAAGTATTGATTGGAAATTCGCATCATAAGGTGTAATGATTTAGCCAAAAAAAAAAAAAAAAAGACGATTTATGATTCACTCGTTCGGTTGGCTGTGAAAAATGGAATTTGTTATGGATAACCTGTCGACATTTCCTATAGCTCCCTGGGGGCTATTGTTTTCATGAATTCCTGTTCCACCGTCTCCTTCCAGTCATATTTTCGCTTAATTGACGCTGCTCTGATGGCACTCGCAATGTTTAAAGCCAATATTGTTATTCTATATTGTCTCGGGCAAAATTGCTAATCAAAACTTATACTAATATCAAAAATCGTGTTTTCCCGCAACACAAATTACATACCTACACACGTTAATGTTTACATAAATTTTTCATAACAATATATACACAAGTAAAAGCATACTTGTTCCAGATAATGCTGTGTTTGTGGCGATGTATATTTGTAATGGTAAAAGGTATACCATGTAAGCCTGTATACGATATATATGGTGAAATTAGCATGTGCTTTGAAGTAAATATATCATGACCAAGCACACACCATAGACCAGTATGATTCTATTTTAAAACGGATACAAAAGTCTAACATCCCAGAAATTGAAAGTTTGTTTTTGTTTTTTTGCATACGAATTTTTAGTAATGGGAAACAAATGCCGGTTAATTCATAGATCTGCATCATATAGTTTTTTTTTTGTTTTTTTTGTTTTTGTTTAACGTCCTATTAACAGCCAGGGTTATCAAAGGACGTGTCAGGTTTTGGAGGTGGAGGAAAGCCGGAGTACCCGGAGGTGGAGGGCTATTGTTAAAGTGTCGGGACACCTTAACCACTTCGCCACCGCGGCCCAAAATCATATAGCTGTTCTTCATTCTACAAAGTATATAAGAACATTTAATGCTAATTGCAACCTTAGTAGACTCAAAACAGGTAATTGGCACTCTAAAACACTAATTAAGGAAACAGCCAGGTAGATGTGAAATAATTAATGAGTTAATTTATATTGTCCTCTAACATTAGTCAATGATTACAGGAAACAAAGATGTAGATAGGAATCATTATCTAATATTAATGTTATAATAAACAAAGGGAGGTATGTTACATTCTTTTGTTTTCGATGCGCATCTCAATTTTCCGTAATTAACATTTCAGCGTCGCGACGTCGCGACGTCGGAGGAGAAAATTACACCACCATGTACTGTTAGTTTACTGCATCCCTCCGAACGTTGGCGTCACACAAATTGCTGATATGGGATGTCAATGCAATGTTTGGCTTTTATTTAAATCAAATACAACAATATAAGGGCTTTGTACAAAAGACATTTCAATACAATTGAAAGTTAGACACATAATAATCAAAATTGAAATACTGCATCGTACAGGTATTTTGTCCTTTTAGGACTCGTCAGTGATGTTAATGGCATCATATGGTGATTTGTCCTTCTAGGACTCGTCAGTGATGTTAATGGCATCATATGGTGTTTTGTCCTTCTAGGACTTGTCAGTGATGTTAATGGCATCATATGGTGTTTTGTCATTCTAGGACTCGTCAGTGATGTTAATGGGATCATATGGTGTTTTGTCATTCTAGGACTCGTCAGTGATGTTAATGGCATCATATGGTGTTTTGTCCTTCTAGGACTTGTCAGTGATGTTAATGGCATCATATGGTGTTTTGTCATTCTAGGACTCGTCAGTGATGTTAATGGGATCATATGGTGTTTTGTCATTCTAGGACTCGCCAGTGATGTTAATGGCATCATATGGTGTTTTGTCCTTCTAGGACTTGTCAGTGATGTTAATGGCATCATATGGTGTTTTGTCATTCTAGGACTCGTCAGTGATGTTAATGGGATCATATGGTGATTTGTCCTTCTAGGACTCGTCAGTGATGTTAATGGCATCATATGGTGTTTTGTCATTCTAGGACTCGCCAGTGATGTTAATGGGATCATATGGTGATTTGTCATTCTAGGACTCGCCAGTGATGTTAATGGCATCATATGGTGTTTTGTCCTTCTAGGACTTGTCAGTGATGTTAATGGCATCATATGGTGTTTTGTCATTCTAGGACTCGTCAGTGATGTTAATGGGATCATATGGTGATTTGTCCTTCTAGGACTCGTCAGTGATGTTAATGGCATCATATGGTGTTTTGTCATTCTAGGACTCGCCAGTGATGTTAATGGGATCATATGGTGATTTGTCATTCTAGGACTCGTCAGTGATGTTAATGGCATCATATGGTGATTTGTCCTTCTAGGACTCGTCAGTGATGTTAATGGCATCATATGGTGTTTTGTCATTCTAGGACTCGTCAGTGATGTTAATGGCATCATATGGTGATTTGTCATTCTAGGACTCGTCAGTGATGTTAATGGCATCATATGGTGATTTGTCATTCTAGGACTCGTCAGTGATGTTAATGGGATCATATGGTGATTTGTCATTCTAGGACTCGTCAGTGATGTTAATGGCATCATATGGTGATTTGTCATTCTAGGACTCGTCAGTGATACTGATGATATCATACAGGTGTTAGACTCTTTTAGGACTCGTCAGTGACGTTGATGACATCATACAGGTGTTTTGTCCTTCTAGGACTCGTCACTAATGCTATAGCGTTTATGCCCAGAATGCGACGGAGGCAACTAGGTCTAAAGAAATGTCCAAATCTGCATATCCCCTAACGCACGAAATCTAACAATCCTCGGTATTGGATAATCCACCAGGTGGCATTGCTAATATCACTATTTAGAACTTTTTTTTTAATTATGAAAGGTTTACGGTGGTATTTTGATGTACATTGCTACTGATGTCCATTGTGTGTTGACAACAATGATGTATGGTGTAAATGACATACTGCTGTATATTATTGTTTTGTATGATGTAATTTAGTATGCAGTATTTGGCACCTATTCTGTATAATTCATTTAAGACATGTTTGTGTAGTTATTTGTAAAAAACATTTTTGAAACGTTATCATCAAGATTATAAATATACCCAATTCACCCAATAAACAACCCCCCTCCGCAAAGGCTTTTTCTTCCAAACAAGGTATATGTGTACTTGTTGTACTGACATGTTGGTAGATTGCTCTCTCTCATCAACAGGTTTCGTATGGAGTTAGCAGTATGACTACTTCCCTGTGATTAATCTCGTGTTCTGCTGTTGTAGAGCAAATCCTGGTGCTTTAGTAAATACCACTTGGAACGTTGTCGTGCGAAAAAAACCTCCACCGAAGCGTTAAATTCCGACAATCGTTTTCTGTTCACACTGCCATAACGAGTCTATACGATGAGCGAGGAGTTCCGAAAGGTCATTCGACGGTTAGGTGAAATATACAATCAGTTCTATTGACATAGCGTTAGTCTTTAATTGAAAATGGCGTTTCCCGCGGACAATGCACACGTACATGAGACATTTTCACGATTGAACAACCCGTCGGCCGTATCTGTATATCGTTAAGAGTATAGACGTTAGCTATTGGAGTGAAACAGGCAATAATTGGTAAAAGATTGACAAAATGAGTGCAGACATCGATTTTACATATATTCCTTATACGCTTCAAGGATAGCGCTCTATACCGATGAAGGAGGATGGGGCCATAACTATTGAACTAGAAAGCGATGTACAGATCTGATCGGTTATACAACGTTTCAATGTAGGATGTGTAAAGACAATGGTCAGCATAGATAAAAATACCGCCAACACAAAGAGGGAAACCTCCTTGAGAAGGTAATAAATTCAAATATAAAAGGTATGTAAGCTGACAGCGCGGGCTTTGTTAGTTAGGAATACGTTGACACAAAGGTCAGATGTTGTGTGCCAAGAGACAAGATGGACATTACGATTATGATAAAATCAGACATTGTTCTAGTGTGATGGGCAGACTATCAATATCAGTGTATTAGTCAAAGGAAAGGCGCAGAAGGAGGCCGCTGATTGTAATAGAGTTCACCTTCTCTCACCAGCGACAAAAGTAATAATCGTCACGAGAGTATCAGCAACAGGACAATAGGGCAATTCTCTATTTGGGATAATAAGCCGCGAAAAAAAACCCCTCTAAAACCTCAGGATTTTCAGTATTTACACGTGTATCGTTGTTATAGCTCACGGTGCAAACCTTTGCGGTTGTACTATTTCAGAACTGGGACGCAGGTTGTATAATTTGCGCAACGCCGCTTTATCAACATTCTGCAGGAAATACTTAAATGCATATGTGCATACATCAATGTTATCTGGGTATCTAATTTTGCGCTCTATTTAATCTCTGGGAAACATGAACTATTTTGATAGCTGATACATTCGTTGACGTAATGGTAAATTATCAAATTCTGGTTCTACGTATCGCAAACCCCCGATATCGGTATCATACAAAGTGAACGTATAATGGAAGAAATCCATAATGAGAGAAAAAGTATCCAAAATCTGCTATTGATTTGGAGATAGGCTTTCTAAACCATTACAATATTTACAACAAACTCATGATTTCATGCCAGCAAAATTTGATCACAGGATTGTTAAAAGAGTAAATATCACATTTAAATATCAATTCAGTAATGTTTGAAACTGAGCTTTCAATCTGTTTCTTCCTTCTATGACTCATCTGTATGGTGGCCGGTTAGGGCCACCTCGTAATCTCGCGATCTCGCGATCTCGCGACCTCGAATTTAGGCATAGTTTCCTCCTTATAGGACTCTTCAGTGATGTTTGGGACACCATGCAGCTCATTCATCCTTCGATGACTCATTTGTGATGTAAGATACATCATACAGCTGTTTTGTCCTTCTAGGATTCGTCAGTGATGTAAGGGACATCATATAGCTGTTTCGTCCTTATATGACTCCTCATTGATGTTAGGGAAATCATACTTCTGTTTCATCGTTCTAGGATTCGTCAGTGAAATTAGGTACAATATACAACTGTTTCGTCCTTTTATGACTCGTCAGTGATGTTAGGGACATCATATAGCTGTTTCGTCCTTCTAGGACTCATCAGTGATATTAGGGACATCATACTTCTGTTTCATCCTTCTAGGACTTGTTAGTGATAGTAGGGACATCATACAGCTGTTTCGTCCTTTCAGAAATCGTCAGTGATATTAGAGACCTCTTGCGGCTGTTTCGTCCTGTTATGACCCCTCAGTGATGTTAGGGACATCATACAGCTGTTTCGTCCTGTTAGGAATCCTCAGTGATGATAGGGACATCATACAGCTGTTTCATCCTTCTAGGACTTGTTAGTGATATTAGGGACATCATACAGCTGTTTCGTCCTTTTAGGACTCCTTAGTGATGTGATGGACATTATACAGCTGTTTTGTCCTGTTATGACTCCTTAGTGATGTTAGGGACATCATACAGCTGTTTCGTCCTTTTAGGACTCCTTAGTGATGTTAGGGACATCATACAGCTGTTTTGTCCTGTTATGACTCCTTAGTGATGTTAGGGACATCATACAGCTGTTTCGTCATTTTAGGACTCACTAGCCCCATAATAATTAAACCTTATCTTGATGATATTGTATATATGTAATATTTTACACATAACCATTTCTATTGTTTCAGGATCTCGGAAGCATCGAGATATGTCTGAAGTTCCAGTCCAAAGAAGGTTCAATCCAGGTGACCGTTGTGCAGGCTAAAGGCCTGCCACATCATCCTATCACAGGCCACCCAGGTAAGGACCATATAGTTTATAATCGTATCTCAGAAATTACTGGAAAATTAGGATGGCATTGAGACTACCTACAATATATCTCTTAAACCTCAACATGATTTCTTGGTGTTCGAGCTGTTTTACAGAAATATATGAAAGTTTTAGACACTAACACATTCCTTTTTAATGAAATACTGACAAGAAGAAGTACATCAGTGTCATACTGACCTTCCATCCATCAGTAACTAATGACCTTAACATGTGGTTTAAATATTGTAACGAATAATATGCTGAATAAACGTGCAGACATTTATTTCAATCCAAAACTCCATATAAGATTACATTTAAATTGAGACTAACATCCATCCAAGGTCAGTTTGAATTTTTATAAGTTTTGTATGGTTACAGTTCTCAATTTCTATTCCCCTCTATTAAGTCACTCCGTCAAATCTCAAATCAACACGTGCCCTATAAAAACAAAAATACATTTCGCCCCGAGTAATTTACAGCAGCTTTATTCGCATTATATGTCAGCTTTATATTTCAATGTGACTTGATATAATTGTTGGCAGATTATAAATCATGCATGAATATATTATATTTCACGCGCTATACTATACAATACCGCCTGAACCGAAGGGTCAGTGTTATTGTAGTGTGGTGATAAAACGTTATGGTCCGCACTGACATTTGCAACGACTCCTATCATCAATGATAGATATTTGCTTCTGTGACATATTAGCGATATTTTCACTCTAATCGATAGAGACCCGCAATTAGTATAGGACTAACAATGTCCATTATCAGCGCTGACGTCACAGAACCCATATAACACCGAATCCGAGATATTCATTTATTAGAATGTTTTTCTTTTATCAGTATGGCTACGCTATCGAGGAATCAAGAAAGCTAATCTGTACGTTTGTTATCTTCCTTAGCTATTTACCTTGCTTTGTGACATCGCTTGTTAAACTCAAAGCACTTAACATGTATTTGTATTATATTTATTTACATGGTAATCTAATTTATATGTAAATTGTATCGTCTATCCCAAGGTACGCATTTCACGTTTCAGAAAGTCGTCTGTTTTATTCAATTCCTGGTATTAATTTTAAATCCGTTGCTCCGAAACACTGGGCAATGTTAGACAGGATGTCAATATTGAGACACTTCCATACTACAAACCCTTGTTACAGTGACATATTAGTGATATTTTCACGACGTTTTTTTACGTCTTGAAAGCTATCACGTGCATTTATGGTGACTACCACGTATATTTACATATAAATATTTTTGTACAAGAATTCCTAAAAAGTTTCAGTGTAGCAACAACACAGTTGTATACTACATATATAATTATATATATCTACATCTTTGTATTTTCCAGACCCATATACACGCGTGGAACTCGAGCAGCCTGGTCGATCAGTATCCCGGAAAACAACTAAAACAAAGAAAAGCACTCCAGATCCGGTGTTCAACGAAAGTTTCGTATTCAATATGTCGTTTAAAAGAGACGATTTGGCAGGAACCGAACTTACAGTCTCAGTTTATGACCATGACCGTATAAGGAGTGATTACGTCATAGGTCAGGTGAAATTCTGCGCAGACGCACTTCAAACGTCCGCCATGGAACATTGGATTGATATGTTTAGCCAGCCCGAGGTGACTATACAGCGTTGTCACGAACTTTTAGATCACGAGGATGAATTTAAATAATTGATAAGAATTTTTTTTTGATTCCAACGAAATCTTGGTGCAAATTCAATAAGTTGTGACATAAATCTGTTAAACGTTCTGTATTGTGTATTAAGCTGTTAGGAATAAAGCCTTACGTTCCATTTAGATATGTTTGTGGTCCATCTTGGACATCCTTTTGTATATACAGGTCTGTCATTGTGTACATATGTTGTGAAATACATGGCAGTTTTTTTTATACTAAATGTACATATCGTATTCCTTGAACCATGTTATGTTTAATGTTAAAGGGCCGAGGCGAACTTGTGTAAGTCTCACTTCCTGTTTAAAAAATCAGTTAATTCTCGGTCATATGATACCATATTTTATCATTTTTTCTGATATAACGGTTGTGTTTACGTTAACAGATTGTTAAACATATAACAGTATATATTCTTATACTTTGTTACTTTAACTTTGTAAATTTATTATCTCTATATTTGTCTGATATTGTAAGCACATTGCTTTATATCCAATCCACATGATATTTTTATATAATTACAAGACAGGTTGTGACAAGCTTCGTCAGAAATAAATATTAGTCCCCGGCAATAAATAAACATATAGAGAATATCTAACAGTATCTTCACTAATACCAAATATATTTCACAAGTGGAGCTAACAATTTGATATTTCAACGAGTGTGCAGCACGAGTGAAAAATATCAAACTATTAGCCGCACCCGTGAAATATATTTGGTGTTCGTGAAGATACTGTTAGATATTCTGTTTATTACATTTTATAGCAAAATTCAACCGGGGCAGCTTAAGAGATTTCCAATTGTCGTTTGTAAGCAGTGTCTTAATTGGTCAAATCATAATTTTTTTTAAATATCACTTTTATAGAATGAATAATTTTCGATATTTCACTGGTAAAAATGTAATTAGCGACAGTTTTTTTTTTATTTTTCAATATTAAAGATTTGACCCTTGATCTTTCTATTAATGCTAATACTAAGTTAATGAAGCTTATATCTGTTTTTCTGTGAAGTATCCAGCATTTGTGGCCTGTTTTGTATTATTGAACGCCATTAACGCCTGAGAGAACAAGGTTTTCAGCCATATTTCTGAAAGGTCGATAGTAATTAACCCTATAGTTTTACTGTCTCTCAGACAAATCCTGTCAACATCACTGTGTCTGAAGCCTGTCTGCATAAATTTGGCTTGCATATTGTGGTCATGAAAAGAAAATGATCTTTTGGAAGTGAGAAGCATGTAGATATAATTATCGTATACAGGATATATACGGAGACAGTGTATAGAGACAATAGGTATTGTCATTGTTTGCCTGGCTACATATCATTGTGTGGATAATACATTTCTTAAATTTTATTTATAAGCACGTGCTTATATATCATCTGGTTGTTTTGTAACGTGAAGATGGCCCATCCTTTATTGCCAGGAAACTGCGTGTCATTTTGTCGCCATGTGCCATGTCGAATTTACGATATTTATCATTATGGAACAAAAATATATTTGCACATTGCGAAGGCCAAACGGAAATGAATTTCCTCTTTCCAGCATGCAACCAACATTTGGTGCGATTAAAAGTGTTATCCTGTTTTCAAAAGGCGTCAATAAAGTCCTTGTAACCTCGCGATCCGACTTATCAAGGTCAAAATTTCTGTTATTCCTATAGACTGTAAAATTGTTCGAGGCGTTCCGCAGGGAAGCCGTACGTTCAGATGGGAGAATGCACCAGGTGTGTAATGAACGTTCATGATGAAACCGAAATCCGACAATTCACCTCTATACGCTACACTTTTCGTGTAGATATATATATTTATATATACTGTATATGTTTTCTGAACGTGGGAACAATTCCCCCCTCAGGTATTACAACGGATGACAAGAAGGCGGATTAGTGAAATCGATAAATTCTGCTTTTAGCCACAAAAACAATGATGGACGGTTTATGTATGCTGGTATCAGAGAAGCTTGTAAAGCCTTTTATTTTTTGTCTTGTAAATATTTGATATCTTAGCTATGTAACATGATTATCGTCATGCTTACGAGATAATGGTATTGTGTTATACTATAGGCGCGTCATGACAAAACTCTGCCTTGGACGAATGTTTCACGAAAACATTCGGTAATGCTATCTATTTTGACTTTATTAAACTACAATTTGATGTACGATGTGGTATAGTTCTTATTTCAAAATATTATTTTTTGTTGGATGAACGCAATTTAATGTAATTGAAACACTACATCACTGCAGCTGTTAACTGCATCTTACATGAGTCGACACAACAGGTAAAATATACTACCAACAGGTAAAATATACTTCAACAGGTAAAATATACTACCAACAGGTAAAATATACCACCACAGGTAAAATATACTACCAACAGGTAAAATATACTACCAACAGGTAAAATATACTACCAACAGGTAAAATATAATACCAACAGGTAAAATATACGACCAACAGGTAAAATATAATACCTACAGGTAAAATATAATACCAACAGGTAAAATATACTACCTACAGGAAAAATATAATACCAACAGGTAAAATATAATACCAACAGGTAAAATATACTACCTACAGGGAAAATATAATACCAACAGGTAAAATATAATACAAACAGGTAAAATATACTACCAACAGGTAAAATATACTACCAACAGGTAAAATATACTACCTACAGGTAAAATATAATACCAACAGGTAAAATATACTACCAACAGGTAAAATATACTACCAACAGGTAAAATATAATACCAACAGGTAAAATATACTACCAACAGGTAAAATATAATACCTACAGGTAAAATATAATACCAACAGGTTAAATATACTACAAATGGTAAAATATAATACCAACAGGTAAACTACATGTATACTACAAGAGTTAAAATATACTACCAACAGGTAAAATATAATACCTACAGGTAAAATATAATACCAACAGATAAAATATACTACAACAGGGAAAACATTCTACAACAGGTAAACTATACTACTAGAGTTAAAATATACTACCAACAGGTAAAATATATTACAACAGGTAAAATATATTAACAGGTAAAATATACTACAACAGGTAAAATATAATACTAACAGGTAAAATATAATACCAACAGGTAAAATATACGACCAACAGGTAAAATATACTACAACAGGTAAAATATACTACCAACAGGTAAAATATACTACCAACAGGTAAAATATAATACCAACAGGTAAAATATACTACAACAGGTAAAATATAATACCAACAGGTAAAATATACTACAACAGGTAAACTATAATACCAACAGGTAAAATATAATACCTACAGGTAAAATATAATACCAACAGGTAAAATCTACTACAACAGGTAAAATATAATACCAACAGGTAAAATATACTACCAACAGGTAAATTATACTACAAACAGGTAAAATATACTACAACAGGTAAAATATACTACCAACAGGTAAAATATAATACCAACAGGTAAACTATACTTTAAACAGGTAAAATATAATACCTACCGGTAAAATATAATACCAACAGGTAAAATATACTACAACAGGTAAAATATTCTACAACAGGTAAACTATACTACAAAAGTTAAAATATACTACCAACAGGTAAAATATACTACAACAGGTAAAATATAATACCAACAGGTAAAATATACGACCAACAGGTAAAATATACTACAACAGGTAAAATATAATACCAACAGGTAAAGTATACTACAACAGGTAAAATATAATACCAACAGATAAAATATAATACTAACAGGTAAAATATACTAAAACAGGTAAAATATAATACCAACAGGTAAAATATACTACAAACAGGTAAAATATGCTACAACAGGTAAAATATACTACCAACAGGTAAAATATACTACCAACAGGTAAAATATACTACAACAGGTAAAATACACGTATAATACCAACAGGTAAAATATAGTACAACAGATGAAATATAATACCAACAGGTAAAATATAATACCTACAGGTAAAATATACTACAACAGGTAAAATATACTACAACAGGTAAAATATATTACCAACAGATTGAAGTACCCACTTAATACACAATAACCTTTAAACAGGGCAATATGTTCACATCAGAAATTATTTACTATTTTCAAGGTTAGTTTCCAAATTGAACTCTGCTTGATATATTTGTTATATATATAACGTTGACACATTGTCCAGTTTGCATGTACACCTATACCACGTTTAGCGCGTGGCTCGCTCTGGCCATCGCGGTGGCATGATAATTACCTCCAGCGGTCTAACACCCACACACACGAACACATAGATTATCACTCGTGACAGAGGTCTCATAGCTAGTTACAGGCTCGCATTCATTCTTCATTGGATACTGTTTGTGATGAGGAGTGTATTAACGGTTGTTTGACATACGTTGATAACACGAAAGTACAATTAGAAAAACAAATGATCATTCATTATATGACCTTGAACTTCCGTGATGATCGACAGATATCTACAGCTCATCTTCTATGACCATTCCTTTCTTTGTGAGTTCCTAATATAGGGAAAAACTTATTACCCCATACTGAAGGCATCAACATGAATGGAACACAGACCAATCGGTACAGCTTCGCTTGAGGGAGTATGGACATATACAGATTCTGTAGGAAAGAAATCAAAGCTATTTTTAGCTATAGACCATTTAAAACAAGAAATATCTTTAAAAAAGATAAACGGCATAGTTTGAGTGCTGGTGGTTATACAGTGTAATATAAAACTGCTGGTGAAATAAATGAACGAACTAATGTGTTTCAGCACAGATAACAAAATTATATCAGTTTGAATCATTTTTGGTGTTCATAACACTGCATTTGAATCAGGAACATAAGTTTATTAATGTGTCATTTGAAAAGATACATCCACTTATTCAGCTCGCATTCAATACTAACTTTGTTTCGTTTTTAACTGCATATCTGCATTTTGCATTGACCGCTACATTGACCAATCATATACTTCATCTTGACCAGTAACGCCACCTGGCGCGTCATATCCGGGGCAAAAAGAATATTATACGGCTATGCCGTAAAAGAATATAACGACGTGTACCGGAAGCGTTACTAATGAATTCTGGGGAAAAATAATATCCATAGTTCTCTCATTCCTTAACATGTGTCTCTCGCAAATATGCGTTGTAACTCAGACACTTACATTTTTCACTGAAATCATGACATTGGAAACAAGCCTTATGATATGGTCAAACATGTGACATAAACATGCAACCATGCATACCGGAAAACAGACATAGGGACGCTCGCTACATGTAGAAAGAAATAGAGAAAGGAAAGTCTTTTCAAGTTCATATTATCACGTGCAGTAACGATTCGTAGATTTTGGTTACTTTAGTGAGGAAATTAGTAAGCGGATATGCACAACTCATGAAGCAGCATTTCAAGTTCACGGAAGAATACTGTACTTTGCTGTTGTAACCCACGAGGTACAATTTGTACTGTCTATTGAATATGCTTTTAACACAGGTTTATCTAATATTGTAATTACGGGCGATTTTAATGCTAACTTACTACTTGAAAACCAGTCTTCTCACTTACGTGATATGCTTATTGTATTTAACTTGTCACAACTAGTAGAATCCGCAACATTTTATACTGAAGCTTCGTCTTCACTGTTAGATATAGTTTGTGCCAGTGATATCAATGTTATTAATAAATGCATAGTTGGAGAAAGTTTTCTTGACCAACCTGTCAGATATCATTGTCCTACTTACGGTACTTTTAACGTAGCGAAGCCGGCGAAGCACACTTTTAAGCGTAACGTTTGGCTCTTTGATCATGGTGATTACAATGTATTTAAAGATAAACTGAAACATATTAATTGGAACGCATTGATAAATGTTAACGATATAAATGTTTCGGTTAAGAATTTTACAGACACATTGCTTGACATCGCAAAAACTTGTATCCCCAATAGAAATATTACTGTCAAATCTAATGAGCCTCCGTGGATGTCTAATGAAATTCGAAGACTAATTAGAAAACGGAAACGTGCACACAAAAGAGCCAAACGTACACTTATCAATGATCATTGGGCTAAATTCCGTCTCATTCGTAATAAATGCATTAACACTATCAAACATGCAAAAACCGCATACATTAACAATCTCTGTGGTACACTCAAGAAACCATCTGATCTCAATGTGAGGAAGTGGTGGAAAACTGTATACTCATTATTGCCAAATTATAGAAAATCCCCGATACCATCACTTCTTCATAATGACACTGTAGTTTCAGATGATTTCGAAAAAGCTTCCTTGTTCAACGATTTTTTCTGTGCCCAGTCAACTATTGATGACTCAAACGCTGAACTTCCAAACATTAATTACGAATGTAACCACACTCTTTCTAATATACATATCACTGCTACTGATGTAAAAGACGCTATATTAAATCTAGACTGTTCGAAAGCCATTGGCCCTGACCTTGTGAATCCTCGATTGCTTAAAGAATCTGTTGATATTATATGTAAGCCCTTAAGCACACTGTTTAACCTACCTCTAACATCTGGTATTTTCCCAACAGAATGGAAATCTGCTAATGTAACCTCTGTACATAAAAAAGAAAATAAGTCTATCTTAACAAACTATAGACCGATATCCTTATTATCTATTGTTGGAAAATTAATGGAACGATCCATTTTTAAATATGTTCACAATTTTGTGCATGCCCACTCGCTACTTTCTCCTCACCAATCTGGATTTAGACACGGCGACTCACCCGTTAATCAACTTCTTGCTATAACTCATGATATTTACTCTGCTTTAGACCATGGTAAAGAAATACGAATGGTCTTTTGTGATATTAGCAAAGCTTTTGACCGCGTTAGGCATAAGGGACTACTAAGTAAGCTTTCAGGTTTTGGAATTCGGGGTTCACTTCTAAAATAGTTCGAAAATTATCTCTACAATCGTAAACAAAGAGTTGTTATCAACGGAAAATTTTCTAATTGGTCTGAAATTAAGGCCGGGGTTCCCCAAGGCTCGATACTGGGCCCCCTTTTGTTTCTTTTATTTATAAATGACATTGTGAAAGACATACGAGCTAATATAAAATTATTCGCAGATGACACCTCTTTGTATGTCATTATCGACTCACCTAGGATAAGTACAGTCGATTTGAATTTCGATCTTCGTAAAATTCATGAATGGTCAGTGAATTGGTTGGTTAACTTCAATCCTACTAAAACAGAAACCTTATTAATATCCAAAAAGACTGATTCCCCAATTCATCCCCCTCTACATATGAACAATATTTTGCTTTCTGAGGTAAGTTCACATAGGCATCTCGGTTTGACTCTGTCCAACAATGGCGGTTGGACTGATCATATCAACTTGATCATATCCAAGGTTTCACCAAAATTGAATATTTTACGCAGATTCAAATTCACTTTAGATCGTACTTCCCTTCAAACTCTGTATTTTACTCTTATCCGACCTATTTTTGAATATGGGAACATTGTTTGGGATAACCTTACAAAAACTCAGTCTGACATGCTAGAAAATCTCCAATTAGAGGCAGCGCGTATAGTTACTGGCGGAACTAAACTCACAAGTAGAGTAAAACTTTATCTTGAAACAGGCTGGCTTCCCTTAGAGCAAAGACGTAAACACCACAAAATAATTCATTTCCCATAAAATGGTTCACGGTCTCCTTCCTCAGTATCTACAAGAATTTCTTCCTCGACGTAATAATAGCATCCATGATCACAATACTCGTGTTGGAAATAACTTTCGCCCTCCTCCTTGTCGCACAAGTCTTTACATGAAATCCTTCCTGCCATCTGTAATCCCTTTGTGGAATTCCTTGCCAGATGCAATCAAAAGTGATCCGTCCATAACTAAATTGAAAAGTCATTTGAATAAACCACGCCACAAAGTTCCACATTACTTCCTTAACGGTAATAGACTGGGTCAGATTCACCATGCAAGATTAAGGATGGAGTGCAGTCCACTAAAATTTTATCTATTTCATAAAAATCTTATAGATAGTCCCCTATGCATGTGTAATCATGAAGATGAGACCAACGAACATTTCTTATTACGTTGTCCACTTTTCGCGCAGTTTCGCTTACGTTGTTTTAGTGCTCTAAACTATCCCTTATCAACTGAAATACTACTCTTCGGTGATAACGAACTCACGTATGATAAAAATCTTTTGATTTTTTCCAGTGTTCAAGAATTTATAATTATTTCTAAAAGATTTGAATGATTGTTTTTATTTTTTATTCTTTATTGTTTGTCAAGTACACAGCTGTTACAGCAGGTTGTATATCTCATGTCATGGCATAAAATTCCTCTCCGATCTTTTTCTTCTGGTCTTTTCATCTCTCCTCTTTCCGAATTTCCCCATTTTTCATTTATTCAAGTATTACATTGCTCACTTACGTATTCTCCCACTTGCTGCCGTTTACTCAATGTGTCATAAAAGGAAACGGATTAATATAAGTCTTATACTTGTTTCCGAATCCTATTCACATTATGATTGTATGATTGTGTATTGTATATGTATGAATTGAATGAATAAAATAAAGTTTATTATAATTTGTACTGGTAAATTCCCAAATGTCCGACTCGCTCATAAACCGGCTAAATCCTGAAATCTGAGTTAATTTGTTTTACCGGAAATTTTGCGAATATACAGGGAGAAATGTACAAGCACCATGTACGAAGTTGAAATTTGATACACCATTTAATTCCATAAGTAAATTAAGTGTGAGGATTGCTCCGTGTTACATTTTCTTATTTCTACACATGCTCGTCCTTTCCTAGAATGCCCATACACGGGATTTGTCGTTGTCAGTTTGAAGTCACTTTCGTCCATGAACTTCATTTGATGAGGTAATTTGTTTTGACAGAAGTCGATAAAAGCCTTGGTATATTACATATTGTGTGAAACAGTTACACCATGTTCATTACATATGTTTGTACATGTATGTCAATTTTAATTCTATCAACATTGCTTTTTAAATTGTACTGGTGTGAACAATTCCCGACACAGGAGTATTTAAACAAGTTACTTTTAATTACCTTCCCAGTTATTTGAAGGTTTGTCACGTTTTAAACAAAAATCAAAAGTTGAATGTCCGTTTCATTAAGTTTTGATTCCTCGATTTTTGTCATGAAGTCTCAGACATGCCTTCATTCAGAAACACATTTTTTCCAAAATATCCAGACACTTTGAATTTGTTCAATGTAGATTCAACGGGGAACGTTTCCAGACTGATTATCGTCTCCTAGTTTTTTTGTTTGTTTTATTTTTAGCCATTAAGAATTGTATTCAATAGATCAATGTCAGAGAGTGTGTATCCAGACCTGTGGAAACGGGCTCTAATTATGCCTGTATTTAAAAAGGGACAAAAAGACTTGCCGTCAAATTACAGACCTATATCATTATTATCAGTAGTAGGACAAGTCTTCGAACGTGTTATTGTTAAACATTTACATAATTATTTCTTAAAAAATCATCTATTTTATAGTAAACAATCCGGTTTCCTGTTCAGTCATTCAACGGTACATCAGCTTATTGAAATTTACCATGATATATGTCTAAATATGGAGGGGGAAAACATACATGTAACGTTATAGTTTTGTTTGTGATATCCCAAAAGCTTTTGATATCTTGAAGGGTTTCTTGAATGACAAGGTTTCGAAGGATCTGACCAATTCCTGTTCTCTACCGTAATGTGTGTATTGTACACATTGTAATTTTAAAGAGTGTCTATCAATAAGTAAAATACAAACAGTTGTGACAAAAATTGATAAATAATTTGCATCTTTACAGGACCTCAATACCATATATTACTACAATGTAATCGGAAATCATTCACTATCCCGCCATATGAACCACGCCTGTAACTTGCCGATCACATATTAGACGGTCTAGCAACTTTGAACCAATTCATTGAAAAAAATGTATATCTCAATTTTTTTCATTAAATCTACACACATACATGTACATGTATAATACTTTCTTTTCATAAAAGTATTGATAAATATTGGGCGCATGTGTATTACGTTCACTGGAAATGATTGCGATCCATCCCGATATGGCTATATTAAAAAAGCACTACCGCGGAATATCCCAAACGACGGAGCAGCCATTTTTTCCGTGTAAATGCAACGAGCACTCGTCTTAGCGATCCAATAAAGGATATGTTGAAACAACGAGGAGTCCGATACCCCTCCTCCGCCGCTGTGGCCACCCCCGGAGACACCACTGCTCCTACCCCAGGGACGCCACTGCTTCTACCCCAGGGACGCCACTGCCCCTACCCCAGGGACGCCACTGTTCCTACCCCAGGGAACGCCACCGTCTCCATTAATCCGTGATTTGTTAATCCATAGAACTTGTTCCCCATACCGATGATGGTAACTCCCGACCGTCCGGCTACCCCGTACAGCAGCCACACCTGTGATTAATCTGCCGTTTCTACTACAGTTTAACCCGGGATATCTATAACACCTTCACACACTCCTGGAAAAGGGGACATTACAATTCTGAGGATTAAAAAGCAAAAAAACAAAACAAAACAAAACACAACAAAAAAACCAAACAAAAACAAAAAATATAACAAACAAACAAAAAAACACAAAAAAAACACAAAAAAACCAACAACAACAAAACAAAAAACAACAACAACAAAACAAAAAGGATGTCCGTTGGTTCTGATGAAGAACGAAACCTGTTTCCGAATGTACGCATGTAATTGGTTTTTAATTAATTAATTCCTTTTTTATACGTTTACTTGATTAATCGGTGAATTAATTAATTGTCTTAATTAACGATATACCCAGGGGATTATACATTCTTCTGTCACTCAGTTGGTACATTTGGTAATTGCTAACGTTTGTTCCACTTGCTAAACGAATCATTTAAAAAAAAAATCATTTCATATTGATATTCCAAATTATCTACACTTTTTATGCTATTCCCGTCGCTGGCTACATACTTTCCGAATTGCAGTTTCCCAGAAGTATCTGTATATACCAGATAATGATATTGGCGACACATTTACGCCTCTAACAGGATATCGAACTCTTGTTGTCTGCGTGAACATTTCTAGCATCAAAATAGTATTCAAAATAATGAAAATATTTTGCTAAACGAAGTAAACGCCAATATTTCCACCTGTCGGGTCTCGAGAAAACTTTTACATAATTTAAGATGTTTGTACTTGAAAAAAAAAAAAAAAAAAAACATTTTGAATTCCATATGCTGGCGAAGTTCACACATACATCACGATGCAATTATTTATATCTTTCTATATATAGACGACGTGTATATAAGTAAACATTCCCAGACAATGACCAAAGTATACATCCAGCTCAGGATCGTTACCCTAGAGTACAGCCCCTGTGGTTAATTGGAAAGTACACGTAAACATAGTTCATTGGAGAATACAATGAAGTTCTCTAGGTGACGGCGGCTAAAATACTCCCTACCAGTATATAATAAAATAGAAAAGTATTAAACCTGGGTTTGTTGTCCAACTAACTTATACAACAGTTTGTTTGTTTGTTTGTTTGGTTTGTTTGTGTTTAACGTCCTATTAACAGTCAGGGTCATTTAAGGACGTGCCAGGTTTTGGAGGTGGAGGAAAGCCGGAGTACCAGGAGAAAAACAACTGCCCCACGTAGGTTTCGAACTCGCAACCCAGAGGTGGAAGGCTAGCGTTAATGTGTCGGGACACCTTAACCACTCGGCCACCGCGACAGAAGGGGAGTGATCACCATTTGACTTTCTCTTTCCGCCACCGAAAGAAACCGATGTTTCCATCTAACTTTGCATACCTACAATAGTATTTATATAATGTAACAAATTACAGAATCTTGAATAAAAAGAAAAGAAAAAAAAAAAAAGAAAAAAAAAAAAAAAGAAAAAATTTTTTTTAATGCGTAACACCAGTTTGGTCTTCGTCGCTTTTTTACCAACAAATACAACTAATATTATTGTTTATGGCAAGCAAGGTAGATACCCTCCTGGAAATCAAATAAAGAATTATCACGATTTGGCATAACTTGGTAACCTCAAATAAACTATCAAATGCCATTTGTAGATGAATGTATCCTTAACAGGAAACAAGTAGATTTATATGTTTTCCCTATACTACCTATGTCACTCATAAAGTCTACAATTTGTTGATATTTCTTTTTTTCAATCATTACTTTATTTTGCGCTTTATACAATATGATTATTCAAACACAATTTATACACTTGTACTAAAAGTAGAGCTACAATGATATTGAAATCGATCATTCGTTTATTTGTCACACTTTCTATCATGCAATAATACATTCAAACACGTTTTTATTGAAGTAGAAGTTTTTAAACAATTACACTTGTTTTAAAGGTACATGTACAATAATCTAAAGTCAACAGTAATGAATACATTCTGTGAAATACCTGGGCTCTACATTACCACCAACTGGAAACTAGAACCTGTCCTATGAAGCCTCGCCGACTATAACATTGTTACTGAATTGCTGTGAATGACTCCTACCCAAAATAAGAAACAAGTTATACGGTGATCGTGGATTCATTTATCAATATCTTCCAATACAATTAAATTCTGATCACTAAATACCACAGGCGCTTGCATTGAAAATGTGATTTTCCCAAAAAAAATATTTGACAGTGTAATCTACACAGTACACATACCACTGATATCATTATTTTTTTTAATTCTCATTTTCTATGCAAGCGCCTGTGTTCATCCATACACATTTCACCATACCAAATAACATTTTTTTTATTTTTGTTTTAGGTTCAAAATAATTTTGATATTGATTTTGTGATTAATCACATGTAATATATATTACGTATATTATTTACAGTTTATAATAAACCTCTAATGAATGGCATATGAATAAGATACCTATGGAGTTCAAGAGCGACCCGATGAAGAATTTAAGGAATGTTTTTTGTGGACAATTGATAAGCGACATGTATTGGATTTGTAGCTAGAATGTGCCATGCATTAGTTTTTAATTAGTTTTAATTAAGTGTATTTAAAGATAGATATTGTGTACACCGTATATGACCCCTAATTTGTAGTGTACCCTTATGTAGCAACATTCATCTTACTCTTAGATCTCTAGATTTTGTCTTTCTTCCCGTCATTCTTCTTCGCTTTTCTGTCTTTCTAATCACTATAAGTATACTGTGTCGCTATCACAGTCTTTGTAATATATATTTGTGATTAGGGCTTTTAAAAATTATTAAAAACTTGTGCCAAATCCAATTATGTCTAAACAATGAAATATGTTCAAATCAATTCAGGAAACTGGATCCATATCATTTAAATTGCTTTCATACGTTTAAGATATTTCATCTCAAACTGGACTTTTCAATCAATATATTCCTTTTCAAGAGATGAATTGAAGAGACTAGATAAAACTAGATTGAAGGATCAATTTAAACAGAAGTGGTTTGATTATATTGATAACTCTTCAAGAGGACAAACATATTCTATATTTAAGAAACAATTTTGCATGAAAACTATTTCTTAGAGATTAAAATGAAAAAAAAAAAAAATAATAATAAGTGTAAATTTCGATCCTCTAATACCAAACTACCTATAGAATCAGGTAGATGGTTTGGTAAACCTCGTCACGAGAGAATTGGTATTTTGTGTAAATCAGATATTGGTGATGAGTTTCGTTACATATCTAAATGTGAACATTAATCGGTATTATGTTTGAAAATGAAAATGATTCCGAAATACCACTTTACTTCTCCGAGTCGAGACAAAATGCAAAAGACGTTCAATATATTCAATGTTAAAGTATACTAAAAAAAAGCATATTTTTAGACAAATTGAGTAAATTGATACTAATTTAATTTTTGTATCAAGCGGTGCTCAACCATTGTTTAATGTTCTTAGTAATTATCACAAATATAAATTGTATAGAATATTGTAAGATTGTATAACTGTACGCCATGTATCATTGTTATTATGTATATGTGACCTCTTGTTACACACGTTAGTGTGTCAGAGTGATATCAATAAAACCTTGCGATTTTAAAGCGAGGAGGTTGACTTCCATGTAAAAATTTGCGAGGATGTTAACCACCGTATATTATTCGAGCGGATGTTGATAAGATTCGAGCGGATGTCCATCACCGTATATTACATACGAGCGGAAATTGGCCACCTACCTTTCCTCACAGGTGCCTGCTTCAGTGGTGTAGCTGAAAAAAGTGAGGAGGCATGATATATTTTATTCATTGTCAAATATACAATCGCTTTATTTCTTTATTCACAGTATGCATGTGTGACAGACGAAACACATATTACCTTTATTTCGCAGGTGATTTTGTTTTGTTTTGTTTTTTGTTTTGTAGAATTATCTGTCTCTGGAATCCAAACCAAGAACGCAACCATTTTCAACTCTGGAAAAAATGGATGAAAATTGTTGCATTTAAATGATTGGAATTTACGTTACCGATAACTTTGTTACATTTTACAAGTTTTTCTGCCCCCCCCCCCCCCCCCCCCCCTTCCCCCTCCCCTTTTTTGTGTATATTTCTTAATTTACCTATATTCTCTTTAAAACTAATGATTTATTTCCTTCTATTTTTTTTTTAGTTTTTTTTTTTAACTTTTCAACATCCAATTCATGCAATTCCTGTGTGTCCTGATTTTATCAACAATATCAGTAAGAGTAGGAACTAACAATTAATAAAATACCCGAAACAGACGTCCGTGCTTCACGATTTTCAGACTAAAAACATTATCGATATATAGGGAGGTGATTGACCTCGACTAGACCACATTTATACTTCACGTGACTAATGAAAGGACCGTCCTTCTAACTCAAAATGTATTAGGTGAGAGTAAACTATGAAAGCAAAATTAACGCTAAAGTAAGAGATTTGCTGTAGAGTTAAAGGCCATCGGGAAAAATGAACACATTGAAAATGGAAAATTAATAATTATAATAAAAACTACTAGAGACCCCGCTTCTAAATGACCATGGCTGTTCACCCAGCAAACGTCGTATATTGGAGGTTGACGACAGATTGCCGACTTTAGCTATGTTGTTATGAATTAATATAAAAATGAATAATAAAGATACAACAGCAATAAGAACACATTTAGAAAAAAAACAACAACAAAAACAAAACACCAGTATATATATAGTGATAGTGTTTGACAAGCCAAAGTGGCGTCCAATATGCAGGGTGGACATTGTAAAGGTCACCATTCCCACATTTACCTCACAATTAACCCCATATATGTATTGTGACATTTTGATGTGTTTCCAAAGCAAGTTGGTTAAAAACATGACTAACAACTGTAAAATATGGATTTTTTTGTATGTTATATACATGTATATTCGGATAAAAATGTTTTTTAAGGTAAAAAAAAAAAAAATTGATAATGTGCTCTATTTTTCTTCCCGAGTTTTTGTGTTTTTGTTTTTAAAGCGAATATTAAATATAAAGCTACATACAGACACAGTTATTTGTATGGGGACATACAAAAGGCCCAAGGGCCTTTACGTCACCTTAGTTCTGGTAGGTCAAGGTCATTCGTTTGAACAAATTCGTTCGCCCTTTATTCCAGCATGCTTCTGGCCCAATATCTTGACCCTGGGCCTCTTGGTTATTGTTAGCAAGTCGGAAATGTAAATTGCTTACGGACATACGACAAAGGACGATAGACGGTTGCAATAGGTCATTTGAGTCTTTGTCCAAGGTGTGATTTGTCACAGGTGACCTAAAAAGCTTGGATTTGAGATCCAGTTATGTGTCAAACAAAGCGAAATAACTCTCTTTGAAATTAGTGAGTGACGGATTATAGTTAAACTACAGGTATCGACGAGTTATCTCCCTTCTACCTAGAAACCACGTTGAAATGAGACGGAACGTTGACCATTTCGACTGGATAGCGAATCGAGCCGTTTGGATTATTATTGCTGATATTTCATATCTTCGCAAAATAATTCAAGATACAAAATCACTCCTTCCGTGAAAAGAAAAGCACGCGGGGATGTGTCTCATTATACCCACATCCTCGAGAAAAAGAAACCATCAAGACACATCGAGAAGCATTATGATAAAGTGCGACCTCTTAATGAAGATATTTTATTATTTGTGTAAAAGAAATGGACACAGGACTTTCAGCTAAAATCATTTTTATATATAAGTCTCTTACGCTATATGAAAATGATTTTAGCTGAAAGTCCTGTCTCCATTTCTTTTACACAATTAATACAAATAATTAGTCGTTAATTAATCTAAAACGACTAAATATTAAGTTTTGGGTCTGTGAGTATGACCCATAACTATCCGTGGCCGAATAGTCCATCAAAATTGTAATGTTATTGGAAACGGGATGCAAAGTTGCTATGATTGTCTTTTGTATGATAATGTTCGAGATATGTATCTTTATAAAATGAAATTAGATAAGTCAGAAGGCGACAATGTTATTACCGTGGGGTCAATTTATAACTCTGAAATTACGCAAAGAACTTATCTAATCGTAAAATATTCATTAGAACTCAGAAGAGTGTGTTTGCATCATTATAATCTAAATCGTTATGTATCTTTGTATATATATTGCCATCAAATGACTTATTTGAATTACAATGAAGCCCAGACATGATACAAACAACAGAATCCATTATCTACATAGCAATTTACCTTGATCAATCCGGGAAAGAGGAAAGTTGTAAAATTCAATTGGTTCCCGCTGAAACCTTTGTGGTAAGTATGACATGTACAGTATATGGTGGTGGGTGTTACAGTATATGGTGGTGGGTGTTACATGTACAGTATATGGTGGTCGGTGTTACAGTATATGGTGGTCAGTGTTACAGTATATGGTGGCCGGTGTTACAGTATATGGTGGTCGGTGTTACATGTACAGTATATGGTGGTCGGTGTTACATGTACAGTATATGGTGGTCGGTGTTACAGTATATGGTGGTCAGTGTTACAGTATATGGTGGTCGGTGTTACAGTATATGGTGGTCGGTGTTACAGTATATGGTGGTCGGTGTTACATGTACAGTATATGGTGGTCGGTGTTACAGTATATGGTGGTCGGTGTTACAGTATATGGTGGTCGGTGTTACATGTACAGTATATGGTGGTCGGTGTTAAAGTATATGGTGGTCAGTGTTACAGTATATGGTGGTCAGTGTTACAGTATATGGTGGTCGGTGTTACATGTACAGTATATGGTGGTCGGTGTTACAGTATATGATGGTCGGTGTTACAGTATATGGTGGTCGGTGTTACAGTATATGGTGGTGGGTTTTACAGTATATGGTGGTCGGTGTTACAGTATATGGTGGTAGGTGTTACATGTACAGTATATGGTGGTGGGGTGTTACAGTATATGGTGGTCAGTGTTACAGTATATGGTGGTGGGTGTTACAGTATATGGTGGTCGTTGTTACAGTATATGGTGGTCGGTGTTACATGTACAGTATATGGTGGTCGGTGTTACATGTACAGTATATGGTGGTCGGTGTTACAGTATATGGTGGTCAGTGTTACAGTATATGATGGTCGGTGTTACAGTATATGGTGGTCGGTGTAACATGTACAGTATATGGTGGTAGGTGTTACAGTATATGGTGGTCGGTGTTACAGTATATGGTGGTCGGTGTTACAGTATATGGTGGTCAGTGTTACAGTATATGGTGGTCGGTGTTACAGTATATGGTGGTCGGTGTTACAGTATATGGTGGTCGGTGTTACATGTACAGTATATGCTGGTCGGTGTTACAGTATATGGTGGTCGGTGTTACAGTATATGGTGGTCGGTGTTACAGTATATGGTGGTCGGTGTTACATGTACAGTATATGGTGGTCGGTGTTACAGTATATGGTGGTCAGTGTTACAGTATATGGTGGTCAGTGTTACAGTATATGGTGGTCGGTGTTACATGTACAGTATATGGTGGTCGGTGTTACATGTACAGTATATGGTGGTCGGTGTTACAGTATATGGTGGTCAGTGTTACAGTATATGGTGGTCGGTGTTACAGTATATGGTGGTCGGTGTTACAGTATATGGTGGTCGGTGTTACAGTATATGGTGGTCAGTGTTACAGTATATGGTGGTCAGTGTTACAGTATATGGTGGTCGGTGTTACATGTACAGTATATGGTGGTCGGTGTTACAGTATATGATGGTCGGTGTAACATGTACAGTATATGGTGGTAGGTGTTACAGTATATGGTGGTCGGTGTTACAGTATATGGTGGTGGGTTTTACAGTATATGGTGGTCGGTGTTACAGTATATGGTGGTAGGTGTTACATGTACAGTATATGGTGGTGGGTGTTACAGTATATGGTGGTCAGTGTTACAGTATATGGTGGTGGGTGTTACAGTATATGGTGGTCGTTGTTACAGTATATGGTGGTCGGTGTTACATGTACAGTATATGGTGGTCGGTGTTACAGTATATGGTGGTCGGTGTTACAGTATATGGTGGTCGGTGTAACATGTACAGTATATGGTGGTAGGTGTTACAGTATATGGTGGTCAGTGTTACAGTATATGGTGGTCGGTGTTACAGTATATGGTGGTCGGTGTTACAGTATATGGTGGTCGGTGTTACAGTATATGGTGGTCGGTGTTACAGTATATGGTGGTCAGTGTTACAGTATATGGTGGTCGGTGTTACAGTATATGGTGGTCGGTGTTACAGTATATGGTGGTCGGTGTTACATGTACAGTATATGGTGGTCGGTGTTACAGTATATGGTGGTCGGTGTTACAGTATATGGTGGTCGGTGTTACAGTATATGGTGGTCGGTGTTACATGTACAGTATATGGTGGTCGGTGTTACAGTATATGGTGGTCAGTGTTACAGTATATGGTGGTCAGTGTTACAGTATATGGTGGTCGGTGTTACATGTACAGTATATGGTGGTCGGTGTTACATGTACAGTATATGGTGGTCGGTGTTACAGTATATGGTGGTCAGTGTTACAGTATATGGTGGTCGGTGTTACAGTATATGGTGGTCGGTGTTACAGTATATGGTGGTCGGTGTTACAGTATATGGTGGTCGGTGTTACAGTATATGGTGGTCGGTGTTACAGTATATGATGGTCGGTGTAACATGTACAGTATATGGTGGTAGGTGTTACAGTATATGGTGGTCGGTGTTACAGTATATGGTGGTGGGTGTTACAGTATATGGTGGTCGGTGTTACAGTATATGGTGGTAGGTGTTACATGTACAGTATATGGTGGTGGGTGTTACAGTATATGGTGGTCAGTGTTACAGTATATGGTGGTGGGTGTTACAGTATATGGTGGTCGTTGTTACAGTATATGGTGGTCGGTGTTACATGTACAGTATATGGTGGTCTGTGTTACAGTATATGGTGGTCAGTGTTACAGTATATGGTGGTGGGTGTTACAGTACATGGTGGTCGGTGTTACATGTACAGTATATGGTGGTCGGTGTTACAGTATATGGTGGTCGGTGTTACAGTATATGGTGGTGGGTGTTACAGTATATGGTGGTGGGTGTTACAGTATATGGTGGTCAGTGTTACAGTATATGGTGGTCGGTGTTACAGTATATGGTGGTCGGTGTTACAGTATATGGTGGTCGGTGTTACATGTACAGTATATGGTGGTCGGTGTTACAGTATATGGTGGTCGGTGTTACAGTATATGGTGGTCGGTGTTACAGTATATGGTGGTCGGTGTTACATGTACAGTATATGGTGGTCGGTGTTACAGTATATGATGGTCGGTGTAACATGTACAGTATATGGTGGTAGGTGTTACAGTATATGGTGGTCGGTGTTACAGTATATGGTGGTCGGTGTTACAGTATATGGTGGTCGGTGTTACATGTACAGTATATGGTGGTCGGTGTTACAGTATATGGTGGTCGGTGTTACAGTATATGGTGGTCGGTGTTACAGTATATGGTGGTCGGTGTTACATGTACAGTATATGGTGGTCGGTGTTACAGTATATGGTGGTCAGTGTTACAGTATATGGTGGTCAGTGTTACAGTATATGGTGGTCGGTGTTACATGTACAGTATATGGTGGTCGGTGTTACAGTATATGATGGTCGGTGTAACATGTACAGTATATGGTGGTAGGTGTTACAGTATATGGTGGTCGGTGTTACAGTATATGGTGGTGGGTTTTACAGTATATGGTGGTCGGTGTTACAGAATATGGTGGTAGGTGTTACATGTACAGTATATGGTGGTGGGTGTTACAGTATATGGTGGTCAGTGTTACAGTATATGGTGGTGGGTGTTACAATATATGGTGGTCGTTGTTACAGTATATGGTGGTCGGTGTTACATGTACAGTATATGGTGGTCGGTGTTACAGTATATGGTGGTCAGTGTTACAGTATATGGTGGTCGGTGTTACAGTATATGGTGGTCGGTGTAACATGTACAGTATATGGTGGTAGGTGTTACAGTATATGGTGGTCGGTGTTACATGTACAGTATATGGTGGTCGGTGTTACAGTATATGGTGGTCAGTGTTACAGTATATGGTGGTCGGTGTTACAGTATATGGTGGTCGGTGTTACAGTATATGGTGGTCGGTGTTACATGTACAGTATATGGTGGTCGGTGTTACAGTATATGGTGGTGGGTGTTACAGTATATGGTGGTGGGTGTTACAGTATATGGTGGTCGGTGTTACATGTACAGTATATGGTGGTCGGTGTTACAGTATATGGTGGTCAGTGTTACAGTATATGGTGGTCAGTGTTACAGTATATGGTGGTCGGTGTTACATGTACAGTATATGGTGGTCGGTGTTACATGTACAGTATATGGTGGTCGGTGTTACAGTATATGGTGGTCAGTGTTACAGTATATGGTGGTCGGTGTTACAGTATATGGTGGTCGGTGTTACAGTATATGGTGGTCGGTGTTACAGTATGTGGTGGTCAGTGTTACAGTATATGGTGGTCAGTGTTACAGTATATGGTGGTCGGTGTTACATGTACAGTATATGGTGGTCGGTGTTACAGTATATGATGGTCGGTGTAACATGTACAGTATATGGTGGTAGGTGTTACAGTATATGGTGGTCGGTGTTACAGTATATGGTGGTGGGTTTACAGTATATGGTGGTCGGTGTTACAGTATATGGTGGTAGGTGTTACATGTACAGTATATGGTGGTGGGTGTTACAGTATATGGTGGTCAGTGTTACAATATATGGTGGTGGGTGTTACAGTATATGGTGGTCGTTGTTACAGTATATGGTGGTCGGTGTTACATGTACAGTATATGGTGGTCGGTGTTACAGTATATGGTGGTCAGTGTTACAGTATATGGTGGTCGGTGTTACAGTATATGGTGGTCGGTGTAACATGTACAGTATATGGTGGTAGGTGTTACAGTATATGGTGGTCGGTGTTACATGTACAGTATATGGTGGTCGGTGTTACAGTATATGGTGGTCAGTGTTACAGTATATGGTGGTCGGTGTTACAGTATATGGTGGTCGGTGTTACAGTATATGGTGGTCGGTGTTACATGTACAGTATATGGTGGTCGGTGTTACAGTATATGGTGGTCGGTGTTACAGTATATGGTGGTCGGTGTTACAGTATATGGTGGTCGGTGTTACAGTATATGGTGGTCGGTGTTACATGTACAGTATATGGTGGTCAGTGTTACAGTATATGGTGGTCAGTGTTACAGTATATGGTGGTCGGTGTTACATGTACAGTATATGGTGGTCGGTGTTACATGTACAGTATATGGTGGTCGGTGTTACAGTATATGGTGGTCAGTGTTACAGTATATGGTGGTCGGTGTTACAGTATATGGTGGTCGGTGTTACAGTATATGGTGGTCGGTGTTACAGTATATGGTGGTCGGTGTTACAGTATATGGTGGTCGGTGTTACATGTACAGTATATGGTGGTCGGTGTTACAGTATATGGTGGTCAGTGTTACAGTATATGGTGGTCAGTGTTACAGTATATGGTGGTCGGTGTTACATGTACAGTATATGGTGGTCGGTGTTACAGTATATGATGGTCGGTGTAACATGTACAGTATATGGTGGTAGGTGTTACAGTATATGGTGGTCGGTGTTACAGTATATGGTGGTGGGTTTTACAGTATATGGTGGTCGGTGTTGCAGTATATGGTGGTAGGTGTTACATGTACAGTATATGGTGGTGGGTGTTACAGTATATGGTGGTCAGTGTTACAGTATATGGTGGTGGGTGTTACAATATATGGTGGTCGTTGTTACAGTATATGGTGGTCGGTGTTACATGTACAGTATATGGTGGTCGGTGTTACAGTATATGGTGGTCAGTGTTACAGTATATGGTGGTCGGTGTTACAGTATATGGTGGTCGGTGTAACATGTACAGTATATGGTGGTAGGTGTTACAGTATATGGTGGTCGGTGTTACATGTACAGTATATGGTGGTCGGTGTTACAGTATATGGTGGTCAGTGTTACAGTATATGGTGGTCGGTGTTACAGTATATGGTGGTCGGTGTTACAGTATATGGTGGTCGGTGTTACAGTATATGGTGGTCGGTGTTACAGTATATGGTGGTCGGTGTTACATGTACAGTATATGGTGGTCGGTGTTACAGTATATGGTGGTCAGTGTTACAGTATATGGTGGTCAGTGTTACAGTATATGGTGGTCGGTGTTACATGTACAGTATATGGTGGTCGGTGTTACAGTATATGATGGTCGGTGTAACATGTACAGTATATGGTGGTAGGTGTTACAGTATATGGTGGTCGGTGTTACAGTATATGGTGGTGGGTTTTACAGTATATGGTGGTCGGTGTTACAGTATATGGTGGTAGGTGTTACATGTACAGTATATGGTGGTGGGTGTTACAGTATATGGTGGTCAGTGTTACAGTATATGGTGGTGGGTGTTACAATATATGGTGGTCGTTGTTACAGTATATGGTGGTCGGTGTTACATGTACAGTATATGGTGGTCGGTGTTACAGTATATGGTGGTCAGTGTTACAGTATATGGTGGTCGGTGTTACAGTATATGGTGGTCGGTGTAACATGTACAGTATATGGTGGTAGGTGTTACAGTATATGGTGGTCGGTGTTACATGTACAGTATATGGTGGTCGGTGTTACAGTATATGGTGGTCAGTGTTACAGTATATGGTGGTCGGTGTTACAGTATATGGTGGTCGGTGTTACAGTATATGGTGGTCGGTGTTACATGTACAGTATATGGTGGTCGGTGTTACAGTATATGGTGGTGGGGTGTTACAGTATATGGTGGTCGGTGTTACAGTATATGGTGGTCGGTGTTACATGTACAGTATATGGTGGTCGGTGTTACAGTATATGGTGGTCAGTGTTACAGTATATGGTGGTCAGTGTTACAGTATATGGTGGTCGGTGTTACATGTACAGTATATGGTGGTCGGTGTTACATGTACAGTATATGGTGGTCGGTGTTACAGTATATGGTGGTCAGTGTTACAGTATATGGTGGTCGGTGTTACAGTATATGGTGGTCGGTGTTACAGTATATGGTGGTCGGTGTTACAGTATGTGGTGGTCAGTGTTACAGTATATGGTGGTCAGTGTTACAGTATATGGTGGTCGGTGTTACATGTACAGTATATGGTGGTCGGTGTTACAGTATATGATGGTCGGTGTAACATGTACAGTATATGGTGGTAGGTGTTACAGTATATGGTGGTCGGTGTTACAGTATATGGTGGTGGGTTTTACAGTATATGGTGGTCGGTGTTACAGTATATGGTGGTAGGTGTTACATGTACAGTATATGGTGGTGGGTGTTATAGTATATGGTGGTCAGTGTTACAATATATGGTGGTGGGTGTTACAGTATATGGTGGTCGTTGTTACAGTATATGGTGGTCGGTGTTACATGTACAGTATATGGTGGTCGGTGTTACAGTATATGGTGGTCAGTGTTACAGTATATGGTGGTCGGTGTTACAGTATATGGTGGTCGGTGTAACATGTACAGTATATGGTGGTAGGTGTTACAGTATATGGTGGTCGGTGTTACGTGTACAGTATATGGTGGTCGGTGTTACAGTATATGGTGGTCAGTGTTACAGTATATGGTGGTCGGTGTTACAGTATATGGTGGTCGGTGTTACAGTATATGGTGGTCGGTGTTACATGTACAGTATATGGTGGTCGGTGTTACAGTATATGGTGGTCGGTGTTACAGTATATGGTGGTCGGTGTTACAGTATATGGTGGTCGGTGTTACAGTATATGGTGGTCGGTGTTACATGTACAGTATATGGTGGTCAGTGTTACAGTATATGGTGGTCAGTGTTACAGTATATGGTGGTCAGTGTTACAGTATATGGTGGTCGGTGTTACATGTACAGTATATGGTGGTCGGTGTTACATGTACAGTATATGGTGGTCGGTGTTACAGTATATGGTGGTCGGTGTTACAGTATATGGTGGTCGGTGTTACAGTATATGGTGGTCGGTGTTACAGTATATGGTGGTCGGTGTTACAGTATATGGTGGTCGGTGTTACAGTATATGGTGGTCGGTGTTACATGTACAGTATATGGTGGTCGGTGTTACAGTATATGGTGGTCAGTGTTACAGTATATGGTGGTCAGTGTTACAGTATATGGTGGTCGGTGTTACATGTACAGTATATGGTGGTCGGTGTTACAGTATATGATGGTCGGTGTAACATGTACAGTATATGGTGGTAGGTGTTACAGTATATGGTGGTCGGTGTTACAGTATATGGTGGTGGGTTTTACAGTATATGGTGGTCGGTGTTACAGTATATGGTGGTAGGTGTTACATGTACAGTATATGGTGGTGGGTGTTACAGTATATGGTGGTCAGTGTTACAGTATATGGTGGTGGGTGTTACAATATATGGTGGTCGTTGTTACAGTATATGGTGGTCGGTGTTACATGTACAGTATATGGTGGTCGGTGTTACAGTATATGGTGGTCAGTGTTACAGTATATGGTGGTCGGTGTTACAGTATATGGTGGTCGGTGTAACATGTACAGTATATGGTGGTAGGTGTTACAGTATATGGTGGTCGGTGTTACATGTACAGTATATGGTGGTCGGTGTTACAGTATATGGTGGTCAGTGTTACAGTATATGGTGGTCGGTGTTACAGTATATGGTGGTCGGTGTTACAGTATATGGTGGTCGGTGTTACATGTACAGTATATGGTGGTCGGTGTTACAGTATATGGTGGTGGGTGTTACAGTATATGGTGGTCGGTGTTACAGTATATGGTGGTCGGTGTTACAGTATGTGGTGGTCAGTGTTACAGTATATGGTGGTCAGTGTTACAGTATATGGTGGTCGGTGTTACATGTACAGTATATGGTGGTCGGTGTTACAGTATATGATGGTCGGTGTAACATGTACAGTATATGGTGGTAGGTGTTACAGTATATGGTGGTCGGTGTTACAGTATATGGTGGTGGGTTTTACAGTATATGGTGGTCGGTGTTACAGTATATGGTGGTAGGTGTTACATGTACAGTATATGGTGGTGGGTGTTATAGTATATGGTGGTCAGTGTTACAATATATGGTGGTGGGTGTTACAGTATATGGTGGTCGTTGTTACAGTATATGGTGGTCGGTGTTACATGTACAGTATATGGTGGTCGGTGTTACAGTATATGGTGGTCAGTGTTACAGTATATGGTGGTCGGTGTTACAGTATATGGTGGTCGGTGTAACATGTACAGTATATGGTGGTAGGTGTTACAGTATATGGTGGTCGGTGTTACGTGTACAGTATATGGTGGTCGGTGTTACAGTATATGGTGGTCGGTGTTACAGTATATGGTGGTCGGTGTTACAGTATATGGTGGTCGGTGTTACAGTATATGGTGGTCGGTGTTACATGTACAGTATATGGTGGTCGGTGTTACAGTATATGGTGGTCGGTGTTACAGTATATGGTGGTCGGTGTTACAGTATATGGTGGTCGGTGTTACAGTATATGGTGGTCGGTGTTACATGTACAGTATATGGTGGTCAGTGTTACAGTATATGGTGGTCAGTGTTACAGTATATGGTGGTCGGTGTTACAGTATATGGTGGTCGGTGTTACATGTACAGTATATGGTGGTCGGTGTTACATGTACAGTATATGGTGGTCGGTGTTACAGTATATGGTGGTCGGTGTTACAGTATATGGTGGTCGGTGTTACAGTATATGGTGGTCGGTGTTACAGTATATGGTGGTCGGTGTTACAGTATATGGTGGTCGGTGTTACAGTATATGGTGGTCGGTGTTACATGTACAGTATATGGTGGTCGGTGTTACAGTATATGGTGGTCAGTGTTACAGTATATGGTGGTCAGTGTTACAGTATATGGTGGTCGGTGTTACATGTACAGTATATGGTGGTCGGTGTTACAGTATATGATGGTCGGTGTAACATGTACAGTATATGGTGGTAGGTGTTACAGTATATGGTGGTCGGTGTTACAGTATATGGTGGTGGGTTTTACAGTATATGGTGGTCGGTGTTACAGTATATGGTGGTAGGTGTTACATGTACAGTATATGGTGGTGGGTGTTACAGTATATGGTGGTCAGTGTTACAGTATATGGTGGTGGGTGTTACAATATATGGTGGTCGTTGTTACAGTATATGGTGGTCGGTGTTACATGTACAGTATATGGTGGTCGGTGTTACAGTATATGGTGGTCAGTGTTACAGTATATGGTGGTCGGTGTTACAGTATATGGTGGTCGGTGTAACATGTACAGTATATGGTGGTAGGTGTTACAGTATATGGTGGTCGGTGTTACATGTACAGTATATGGTGGTCGGTGTTACAGTATATGGTGGTCAGTGTTACAGTATATGGTGGTCGGTGTTACAGTATATGGTGGTCGGTGTTACAGTATATGGTGGTCGGTGTTACATGTACAGTATATGGTGGTCGGTGTTACAGTATATGGTGGTGGGTGTTACAGTATATGGTGGTCGGTGTTACAGTATATGGTGGTCGGTGTTACATGTACAGTATATGGTGGTCGGTGTTACAGTATATGGTGGTCAGTGTTACAGTATATGGTGGTCAGTGTTACAGTATATGGTGGTCGGTGTTACATGTACAGTATATGGTGGTCGGTGTTACATGTACAGTATATGGTGGTCGGTGTTACAGTATATGGTGGTCAGTGTTACAGTATATGGTGGTCGGTGTTACAGTATATGGTGGTCGGTGTTACAGTATATGGTGGTCGGTGTTACAGTATATGGTGGTCAGTGTTACATTATATGGTGGTCAGTGTTACAGTATATGGTGGTCGGTGTTACATGTACAGTATATGGTGGTCGGTGTTACAGTATATGATGGTCGGTGTAACATGTACAGTATATGGTGGTAGGTGTTACAGTATATGGTGGTCGGTGTTACAGTATATGGTGGTGGGTTTTACAGTATATGGTGGTCGGTGTTACAGTATATGGTGGTAGGTGTTACATGTATAGTATATGGTGGTGGGTGTTACAGTATATGGTGGTCAGTGTTACAATATATGGTGGTGGGTGTTACAGTATATGGTGGTCGTTGTTACAGTATATGGTGGTCGGTGTTACATGTACAGTATATGGTGGTCGGTGTTACAGTATATGGTGGTCAGTGTTACAGTATATGGTGGTCGGTGTTACAGTATATGGTGGTCGGTGTAACATGTACAGTATATGGTGGTAGGTGTTACAGTATATGGTGGTCGGTGTTACATGTACAGTATATGGTGGTCGGTGTTACAGTATATGGTGGTCAGTGTTACAGTATATGGTGGTCGGTGTTACAGTATATGGGGGTCGGTGTTACAGTATATGGTGGTCGGTGTTACATGTACAGTATATGGTGGTCGGTGTTACAGTATATGGTGGTCGGTGTTACAGTATATGGTGGTCGGTGTTACAGTATATGGTGGTCGGTGTTACAGTATATGGTGGTCGGTGTTACATGTACAGTATATGGTGGTCGGTGTTACAGTATATGGTGGTCCGTGTTACAGTATATGGTGGTCAGTGTTACAGTATATGGTGGTCGGTGTTACATGTACAGTATATGGTGGTCGGTGTTACATGTACAGTATATGGTGGTCGGTGTTACAGTATATGGTGGTCAGTGTTACAGTATATGGTGGTCGGTGTTACAGTATATGGTGGTCGGTGTTACAGTATATGGTGGTCGGTGTTACAGTATATGGTGGTCGGTGTTACAGTATATGGTGGTCGGTGTTACATGTACAGTATATGGTGGTCGGTGTTACAGTATATGGTGGTCAGTGTTACAGTATATGGTGGTCAGTGTTACAGTATATGGTGGTCAGTGTTACAGTATATGGTGGTCGGTGTTACATGTACAGTATATGGTGGTCGGTGTTACATGTACAGTATATGGTGGTCGGTGTTACAGTATATGGTGGTCAGTGTTACAGTATATGGTGGTCGGTGTTACAGTATATGGTGGTCGGTGTTACAGTATATGGTGGTCGGTGTTACAGTATATGGTGGTCGGTGTTACAGTATATGGTGGTCGGTGTTACAGTATATGATGGTCGGTGTAACATGTACAGTATATGGTGGTAGGTGTTACAGTATATGGTGGTCGGTGTTACAGTATATGGTGGTGGGTGTTACAGTATATGGTGGTCGGTGTTACAGTATATGGTGGTAGGTGTTACATGTACAGTATATGGTGGTGGGTGTTACAGTATATGGTGGTCAGTGTTACAGTATATGGTGGTGGGTGTTACAGTATATGGTGGTCGTTGTTACAGTATATGGTGGTCGGTGTTACATGTACAGTATATGGTGGTCGGTGTTACAGTATATGGTGGTCATTGTTACAGTATATGGTGGTCAGTGTTACAGTATATGGTGGTCGGTGTTACATGTACAGTATATGGTGGTGGGTGTTACAGTATATGGTGGTCAGTGTTACAGTATATGGCGGTGGGTGTTACAGTATATGGTGGTCGTTGTTACAGTATATGGTGGTCAGTGTTACAGTATATGGTGGTCGGTGTAACAGTATATGGTGGTCGGTGTAACATGTACAGTATATGGTGGTAGGTGTTACAGTATATGGTGGTCGGTGTTACATGTACAGTATATGGTGGTCGGTGTTACAGTATATGGTGGTCAGTGTTACAGTATATGGTGGTCGGTGTTACAGTATATGGTGGTCGGTGTTACAGTATATGGTGGTCGGTGTTACATGTACAGTATATGGTGGTCGGTGTTACAGTATATGGTGGTCGGTGTTACAGTATATGGTGGTCGGTGTTACAGTATATGGTGGTCGGTGTTACAGTATATGGTGGTCAGTGTTACAGTATATGGTGGTCAGTGTTACAGTATATGGTGGTCGGTGTTACATGTACAGTATATGGTGGTCGGTGTTACATGTACAGTATATGGTGGTCGGTGTTACAGTATATGGTGGTCAGTGTTACAGTATATGGTGGTCGGTGTTACAGTATATGGTGGTCGGTGTTACAGTATATGGTGGTCGGTGTTACAGTATATGGTGGTCGGTGTTACAGTATATGGTGGTCGGTGTTACAGTATATGGTGGTCGGTGTTACAGTATATGATGGTCGGTGTAACATGTACAGTATATGGTGGTCGGTGTTACAGTATATGGTGGTCGGTGTTACAGTATATGGTGGTGGGTGTTACAGTATATGGTGGTCGGTGTTACAGTATATGGTGGTAGGTGTTACATGTACAGTATATGGTGGTGGGTGTTACAGTATATGGTGGTCAGTGTTACAGTATATGGTGGTGGGTGTTACAGTATATGGTGGTCGTTGTTACAGTATATGGTGGTCGGTGTTACATGTACAGTATATGGTGGTCTGTGTTACAGTATATGGTGGTCAGTGTTACAGTATATGGTGGTGGGTGTTACAGTACATGGTGGTCGGTGTTACATGTACAGTATATGGTGGTGGGTGTTACAGTATATGGTGACCGGTGTTACATGTACAGTATATGGTGGTGGGTGTTACAGTATATGGTGGTGGGTGTTACAGTATATGGTGGTGGGTGTTACAGTATATGGTGGTGGGTGTTACAGTATATGGTGGTGGGTGTTACAGTATATGGTGGTGGGTGTTACAGTATATGGTGGTGGGTGTTACAGTATATGGTGGTCGGTGTTACAGTACATGGTGGTCGGTGTTACAATATATGGTGGTCGGTGTTACAGTATATGGTGGTCGGTGTTACAGTATTTGGTGGTCGGTGTTACATGTACAGTATATAGTGGTCGGTGTTACAGTATATGGTGGTCGGTGTTACATGTACAGTATATGGTGGTCGGTGTTACAGTATATGGTGGTCTGTGTTACAGTATATGGTGGTCGGTGTTACAGTATATGGTGGTCGGTGTTACAGTATATGGTGGTAGGTGTTACAGTATATAGTGGTCGGTGTTACAGTATATGGAGGTCGGTGTTACATGTACAGTATATGGTGGTCGGTGTTACAGTATATGGTGGTCGGTGTTACAGTATATGGTGGTAGGTGTTACAGTATATAGTGGTCGGTGTTACAGTATATGGAGGTCGGTGTTACATGTACAGTATATGGTGGTGGGTGTTACAGTATATGGTGACCGGTGTTACATGTACAGTATATGGTGGTCGGTGTTACATGTACAGTATATGGTGGTCGGTGTTACAGTATATGGTGGTGGGTGTTACAGTATATGGTGGTAGGTGTTACAGTATATGGTGGTCGGTGTTACAGTATATGGTGGTCGGTGTTACAGTATATGGTGACCGGTGTTACATGTACAGTATATGGTGATCGGTGTTACATGTACAGTATATGGTGGTCGGTGTTACATGTACAGTATATGGTGGTGGGTGTTACAGTATATGGTGGTGGGTGTTACAGTATATGGTGGTCGGTGTTACAGTATATGGTGGTCGGTGTTACAGTATATGGTGGTCGGTGTTACAGTATATGGTGGTTTTATATACGATATATCAATTTGCATGCGAATTATAACACTGAAGGAATGCATAAACAGTTAACATACTGTTAAATCGTGATTTGTTATCTTTTTGAGACATTAAAACAGATATTTGCCAGTGAAAAAGTCGCCGTTTTCAAAGTAGGAAATGCAGGAACGTAAATAATAATCAGAGCGGAAAGCGGGACCAAGATTTCAGGAATTAAAAAAATATATATAAATAATTTGAAAGTATTCTAATTAACCAATGATATATATTTCTCATGTTAAATCGATGTATTTTGCAATGCTGAAAGAATTTCAAAAAATACATATAGTGAGGAAAAATTAGCACAGTTATAATACACAAAAAAAAAAAATTGTTTTGTTTTATTCAAAGTGGTGGTTCATTTTTCATATATATTATCAATCATTATTACCAATATATAAAGCGAATAAAAAGATTATGAACATTGATTAAATTTAAGATACCATCTCTATTAAGAGACCACTCTCCATTAACAGACCGTTTTTCAACTTCCCTTGAGTGGTCGCTTAATACAGATTCGACTGTATGTAACACCGACCACCATATACTGTAACACCGACCACCAAACACTGTAACACCGACCACCATATACTGTAACACCGACCACCATATACTGTACATGTAACACCGACCACCATATACTGTACATGTAACACCGACCACCATATACTGTAACACCGACCACTATATACTGTAACACCGACCACCATATACTGTACATGTAACACCGACCACCATATACTGTAACACCGACCACCATATACTGTACATGTAACACCGACCACTATATACTGTAACACCCACCACCATATACTGTAACACCGACCACCATATACTATACATGTAACACCCACCACCATATACTGTAACACCGACCACCATATACTATACATGTAACACCGACCATCATATACTGTAACACTGACCACCATATACTGTAACACCGACCACCATATACTGTAACACCGACCACCATATACTGTACATGTAACACCGACCACCATATACTGTAACACCGACCACCAAACACTGTAACACCGACCACCATATACTGTAACACCGACCACCATATACTGTACATGTAACACCGACCACCATATACTGTAACACCGACCACCATATACTGTAACACCGACCACCATGTACTGTAACACCGACCACCATATACTGTAACACCGACCACCATATACTGTAACACCCACCACCATATACTGTAACACCGACCACCATATACTGTAACACCGACCACCATATACTGTAACACCGACCACCATATACTGTAACACCCACCACCATATACTGTAACACCGACCACCATATACTGTAACACCCACCACCATATACTGTAACACCCACCACCATATACTGTAACACCCACCACCATATACTGTACCTGTAACACCGACCACCATATACTGTAACACCGACCACCATATACTGTACATGTAACACCGACCACCATATACTGTACATGTAACACCGACCACCATATACTGTAACACCGACCACCAAACACTGTAACACCGACCACCATATACTGTAACACCGACCACCATATACTGTACATGTAACACCGACCACCATATACTGTACATGTAACACCGACCACCATATACTGTAACACCGACCACCATATACTGTAACACCGACCACCATGTACTGTAACACCGACCACCATATACTGTAACACCGACCACCATATACTGTAACACCCACCACCATATACTGTAACACTGACCACCATATACTGTAACACCGACCACCATATACTGTAACACCGACCACCATATACTGTAACACCCACCACCATATACTGTAACACCGACCACCATATACTGTAACACCGACCACCATATACTGTAACACCCACCACCATATACTGTAACACCCACCACCATATACTGTACGTGTAACACCGACCACCATATACTGTAACACCGACCACCATATACGGTAACACTGACCACCATATACTGTACATGTAACACCGACCACCATATACTGTACATGTAACACCGACCACCATATACTGTAACACCGACCACCATATACTGTAACACCGACCACCATATACTGTAACACCGACCACCATATACTGTAACACCCACCACCATATACTGTTACACCGACCACCATATACTGTAACACCGACCACCATATACTGTAACACTGACCACCATATACTGTAACACCGACCACCATATACTGTAACACCGACCACCATATACTGTAACACCGACCACCATATACTGTACATGTAACACCGACCACCATATACTGTAACACCGACCACCATATACTGTAACACTGACCACCATATACTGTAACACCGACCACCATATACTGTGGGTGTTACAGTATATGGTGGTGGGTGTTACAGTATATGGTGGTGGGTGTTACAGTATATGGTGGTGGGTGTTACAGTATATGGTGGTCGGTGTTACAGTATATGGTGGTCGGTGTTACATGTACAGTATATGGTGGTCGGTGTCGTTGATGAAGACTTTTACCTACCAATTTATTCGTGTACACTTATATATAACACATACACAGAACCTACACGTTACCATACACCGCCCTACATTCCTCTTATAAGGTCATTAATAATGATACAAGAAAATAACGATACACTAATTCATAAAATATTGTACTTTATATAACGCGAAAGAAATTTTTGAAAAATCGATTTCAAAGTTGTTATCTTTGGAAATTGTTGAAGTGTTTATCAATCGATCACTTCAGATTCCAATTGATGTAAATTTGATTTCACAACAATTGCGAAACAAGTTATATCAACTTATATTAATCCCGCTTGTTGGCCCGGGTGTAAGCGCGCGAGGGGTCTTAGTGCGGGAGGAAACCGGGAGTACCCGGAGAAAATCTACTTGGTCGGGCAGGTGACCCCATACCTTTTCGCGTCCTATCGGGGAATCGAACCCCGACCGCCTATGCGAAAGGCAAATGTGTTAAATATGTACCACTGTCACCCGACCACCAATGTGGTAGTTTCATATCAATAACATTCAATTTCTGTCTCCAGTGGCAATTGTGTCACGCTTGCCTAGAATGATCTTAATACAAGAGGTATGTTGAGCACATCTGGACCTGCATAACTTATGTCCGTCACTCTCTCAACCAAAGTCATATCTAGGTATGACCATTTTGCTAAATTGTTTATATTTTTTTTTTCGAAGAAGGTAAAGGGTAAATTCAACTCGTATTTAATTGCACTGTTCATCTCTGTGTCTTTCGTGTAATCAGTTAATCTAACATATCTAATATATAAATAAGGTAAACACTTACATATTTACAATACATTTACGATATATGATTGATATGTTGTGAGCCTCGTATTGAAGGAGGTACTCAATGATGTTCTTTTTAAGTCCTACTATTCTCTGACTATATAGGGCCGTGTACCCAAGGACTGGTCTCATTTGGTTAGTTTATATCGATGAGGTAGCACTCTAAAGTAAACAAGACAAGCGGCTTTTGCAAAAATTACAAAATCGGTGAAAGAGCAGTGATCCAATATTTGCATAAAAGAGGTCTTACCCCTAAGGATATCCATTATGATATGGTAGCAACACTAGGGAAAGATGCCCCTTCATATGCTACAGTAAAAATGTGGGTGGCGGAATTTAAGCGCGGTCGACAGAGCCTTGAGGATGACCTCCGTCCTGGAAGGCCTGTCCATGTTGCAACTCAAGAAGGGGTCAATCAAGTATAGCTATATATAGCTAGTAGATTTGGCATTGCACAGGAAAGAGTATATTCCATTCTGACCGAGGATCTTGCAATGAGAAAGCTTTCGGCCCGATGGGTACCAAGACTTCTGACAGTTGATCAGAAGCACACAAGGCGCACATTATCGCGTGCTAATCTTAACCTTTTTGAGGAAGATCCTGCCAACTTTGTTCAGAGATTTGTCTCTATCGATTAAACATGGTTCCATCATTTTACCCCAGAAGCCAAACAACAATCGAAACAATGGAAGTACCCTGGCTCCCCGCCTAATAATGCAAAGACTGTTCCATCAGCAGAGAAGGTTATGGCCTCGGTTTTCTGGGGTGCAGATGTTCACAGGTTTGTCATTACCATGGCTGCCATTCACGATTGAGGCTTTAAATTGATTGAGCATCCGTCTTATTCACCTAATCTTGCTCCATCAAACTTGTATCTCTAAAATTGAAAACAGCTATTTCAGGCACCCACTTTCAGTCCGATGATGACGTCATACATGCACTGGATGACTTTCTGAACAGCCAAGAAAAATAATAAAATATGTCCGGCAAAATTCAAATCCTTCGATATGAGGCTCACAACATATCAATCAGCCCCCGTACATGTTATAGGGAGAGATCAGCTCTGTGATGGTAAAATTCTACGAATCCAGGCTTTATTCCCTCGAGTGACGTACATTCATGATTAGTCTCATCTAATCTTATCTAATCTAATCTGATCTAATCTAATCTAATATTAAAAAAGAAAAAAAAAAGAAAAAAAGATATTGTCTTCCGAAACTTGCCATTTGTCTTCATATTGGTCGTCTGTTCATGATGACGTCAGATATATAAAAACTCATCTCTGATTTATGTTTCAATTTTCAGAGTTGATATCACAAATAAAATTTATATATATTAATAAGACGGTAACTGACCATAAAAAATTCTCACAGGAATAGTCGTGTGCATCATCGAAATCTCCACACGGCCACTCCTCGCGCCGATATTTTAACTTGAAAGGCTCACCGGGGACTACTGATTTAATCTAGAGATATATCAATATAGATAAAGTTGGATATATGGCATAGATAAATTATATCAGTAAAAACATTAATTCTTTCTCGTCTTGCTCAATTTCACGATCCGAATAAAATTATATCCCGACGAAGGATTGCTGACAGAAGCTGTAGGCGTCGAGTACGCCTCGAAATCGCTCTGGCTATCGTAAATAAATGAGGTCAATTCCATCTTCCTGGCTTCATCTGTGTTTATTATCTTTGACATCAACTACATACAAGTATAGTACAGGTGTATTGACTCAGTGATAGTTCTACGTAGATAGATTGACTGTAACGAAAAGAAACAGTACTTATTAGACTAATTAACTAAGCAACAGTTACTATTATGCCTTATCATCTATAACACATGACGAGTTTGATCTGTAGATTAGATCGAGACAACTCGTCCTCTACTATTCAGTATACAATACACATGCCTTGACAAGACTAGGACGTTTCGGTCCAGAATGAATTTACCCGAACCTGATAAATATAGCAAAATACAATACTATTACGATACTATTACTCTTACACATTTATAGCGAGTTAAACAGCAATGAAACAGCAATGTATCAATCATATCATAGCATACAAATACAGCAGAAATCAAGTGATAGACTAGAATGCACGAGGGACTTGTCGTCTGTCCACGGTTCACTGACATATTTATATATTGGCCGAATTATCCAAAATGACATTATAACATGATGACATGGATTCCTAAACAAGCATAAATCATATTCAAATCATTCAACAGTAATTAGTTACCGTATCGTATCCTACGATATTCCAAACGAATCTTCTCATACTCAAAACATGTGCTGCGCTTGGATAACGCTATCCCATAATATTCGTCTATACTAAAACCGGAAAACAGATAACCGTATTTTCCAGAATCTTAACAAAATTACTACAAATGAAACTAAACAATAAATTCAACATAAAACTAACATTTAGGCCGTAACAGAAGCTATAACGATGAGCGAGCGGCCGGTGTGTTCTCAGCATTCGGTACAAATATCTTTGATATTGTCCATACATTGATATTGTCCATATATTGATATTGTCCATCTTTTGATATTGTCCATCTATTGATATTGTCCATATATTGCTATTGTCCATCTATTGATATTGTCCATATATTGATATTGTCCATACATTGATATTGTCCATATATTGATACTGTCTATCTATTGATATTGTCCATCTATTGATATTGTTCATATATTGATATTGTCCATATATTGATATTGTCCATCTATTGATATTGTCCATATATTGCTATTGTCCATCTATTGATATTGTCCATATATTGATATTGTCCATATATTGATATTGTCCATACATTGATATTGTCCATATATTGATACTGTCTATCTATTGATATTTTCCATCCATTGATATTGTCCATCTTTTGATATTGTCCATATATTGATATTGTCCATCTGTTGATATTGTCCATATATTGATATTGTCCATATATTGATATCGTTCATCTATTAGTATTGTCCATATATTGATATTGTCCATCTATTGATATTGTCCATCTATAGATACTGTCCATCTATTGATAATGTCCATATATTGATATTGTCCATCTATTGATATTGCCCATCTATAGATACTGTCCATCTATTGATAATGTCCATCTATTGATATTGTCCATATTGATACTGTCCATCTATTGATATTGACCATCTATTGATATTGTCCATCTATTGATATTGTCAAGGATATTGTCCATATTGATACTGTCCATATTCAAATTGTCCATATATTGATATTTGTCCATATATTGACCAAGTTATCAATATCATACTCCTTAAATTCTTTACACTTATTTAACGAGATATTTGCCTGGTATTTCTGCTTAAAGTGAAAATGTGGTATTGAATCTCATTCATATCTTTCTATTAAGTTTTAAAATCTTAACGGACTCTTATCAAATGTAGTTGCAGCCAGTTTTCAACATTCGTATCTCAGACAAAATGTCTTCATTTTTCTAAATTTGATTTTAAAAGTGACGTTTAGAGTCGAAGAATTCTGTAATATACATTTTAACTTGATTTTAAGCGTTAGAAGTCACAAAGATCTATCGCCGACACTTTAAATGTTAGATAATACGTGACATGATAGCCAAACAATCGTCATCATCTATATAAACATAACTATCTGGCGCTTTTATATCGTTCATAATTTTTTTTATAAATCTGTAGGTAGAGCGTAGTGATCATGAGAGGCGACTAATTTTGAGACTTATCCTTTCTCCTCTTTCTAATGTCTCCTGACACTGCTGTCGTTGAGCGGTCGACCCTTTGAGGAAAGCGTTCAGTTCTAGCGGGCTGAAGTTAGCAGCGGATAGCGGATTGGGGATTCGAATAATGAAGTAACGAATCCGCTGCTAACTTCAGACCCGCTTTCAGTTCTCTGGTCGACACATACCAGAGCTTATGAAACAAAAATTGCTGCTCCTGCTTCGCGCTAAGCATCTTTAGGAGTGAGGTGACTGGTTTGGACGTTGTCAGTATGATATGTGACCGGTTGGGGTATCCTACATGTATACATACTTGCCATGGGTGTATGATTCAGTGAGGTAACACTATAAAGTCGGTATCAGTTCCGAACTCTTACAAGGAGTCAGAGAGAAACATACCTCAGCCTGATATACTACACACATACAAACAGGAGGTACTACACTTAAATTACCTGAAAGCTCGAAAGAACGTTAAACAATACGTACACTAAACCGGATATGTTCCACCATTACATGATTTTATATTTAAAGTTCTTTGTAATTTGAAGATCTTTATGAACTGTCGCCCTTTTCATAGTTGGTCTTCTTTCTTACTGGAAGAAACAAGTAATCGGTATTTGACGAGATTTTTGGACGAGTCGTCCGGATATTTTTGGACGAGTCGTCCGGATATTGTAACCTAAAAATAACACTTTTCGACCACCCTCTCTGTTGATTTTGAATATAAAAATACGCTTTTCTATACAAATACCTTCGAATTACTTAGATATTCATTGAATTAATGTTAAAGCATGCTATTTTTAGCCAGGAATATGGAGTTTTCATATCATTGTAATTGCCATCCGACATTGTCATTGCTACCCGCTATCCTCAGTTGTGGCCGATTTTTTCGGAACGAAATAAATCAACTGCAGATATAAACAAAAACGGTCATCGCATCGCTTCGACTTGTGCTGGTTCTTTTGAAAACCTTTAATTTGACCTTTTATTTATACCCCATTTATATATATATATGATGAGGGGTTAACCGTAACCCCGTCATATTATATAATATCCAAAACGAATAAAATACAATATTCAAAATTGAATGAATTTAAATAAAATACAATGTACTTATGTTTTATTGATATTTTTGTTTTCATAAAGAAGATTAAGAAATAACATGAATCCTTTACGCTGATCTTCAACGTTGCTTCGTTTTGCTTCGAACATTACAAATCCATTTTGGAGTATTTTATTTTCGTTGTAGGTGACAACTGTTACGCTGCTTGATGTGCTGATTGAGCCTTACAAGTAATCCATACTTTTGGGAAATATCTTGTGTCAATCACAAAATGATTTCAGGTTGGAAACTGGTTATAAACATCATTTTCTGACCAATAAAATCCGGTGTCAAACTAATAAAGCGAGCTTCAGGTACAGAGAACACCATTATAGCGGTATTGTTTCAATAATTTCTGTAGAGTTCCACTACTTTGTGCGGATAAAACATATCTAAATTTGGTAGTCTGTCGTAAACTCGGCTTATATCACCTCAGAGACCCTGTGTCATGCCTTTTCAAGTTCTTCAGACAGGGTTAAGACACCATGACCTATTCCTTTATTCTTTACCCTGTAACTTTACAACTTATAGATAAGCGTTAAGTTTTGATATCAACTTTCAGACTCGCCTGGTTGCCTGACCTAGAATTAAGAAATTCGTCGTTTTCTTAACGCCTGTCATCAACGACAATGGTACGCGCATGAATCTAGGCCAGGATGACGTCACGTCAGCAACGTCATCATGGCTGATCTTGGTTTACAAAACACGTTAGGCATGGACCTTGACATAGATATTCTTATACGGTGGCCTCGTGAGCTGAGCTGTATGCTACGTCATCACGATTTAGAAAAGACGTCATACCGGACGTCCTTACTATATATTCAATAATGGTATAAGTCGGTTACTAAGCTTCGTGTTAAATAAACACAGTAAACAGTATGATATGTGAGGTTTTGGTCACAAATGCAGAAACCCGATGAAAGAAGCATCAATATTCTATATCTCTTCAATGTCTGAGAGTTGTATGCTCCGTAGGGAATTTGTAAGGTAAAGAGTTCAAAGAAGTGCTTGCAATAAAACCCAAAACCATTATATATTCACATGAAAGATGAATATATTTCTTTTCTGACACATATAATCAGTATCGATAAAATCAGCGAGAATAGAGCTGTTCACCAACAGCTTATCGTGACATTTAACAAGATTATAATCTGACGTACAAGGAATTGTAACTTAGAAAAATAACAGTCACAAACAGGAATTTAATGAGTCTTAAAAGACATTAATTTTTATCGCCTTTTATTGGTTTTTCTTGTTATTTGAGCAGAAAGTTTGTCGGAAACCTTATTTAAGCTGAAGTGCCTGATTCTCATTTCAACCGGCAGAAGACTTCACATACATGTAAATGTGTTTTTAATAGACTTGCTCAAGTCCTGAAGCAGCCATGCTTTTCGTCTGTGAGTGTCTGCTTACATCGGCAATCGCGATCAGAAAGTATTCAACACGGTCAACCGTTTGAATAATCAGTCAAAATTGTATGTCCTTGTGCGACAATAAGTTAAACAAGTAAGATGTTTATCGATATGTCTAGTGTATCCGAGGACACAAGCCTCGTTCTCACTTTGAAACAGGTGTAGTAACCCGGATTTGACCTAGATTGGTATGGCGGATGTTGTCGATGTCGGAGAAGACGCAGTAGCCAGGTACTGACCGAAGGCCGATGGTTTTTCTCCACCTCCAAAACTTGACACGTCCTTAAATGACCCTGGCTGTTAATAGGTCGTTAAACAAAACAAACCAAATATCTAATATAATGCTCATGCTATTGATATCAGTCAACAGTTAAAACTGTTTCCCTTCGGTGATGTGACCCCCTGAGAAATAACTTGACTGTTAAATGATAATGTATTAAACAACTCTACTATTGACCGGACAAGAAATCAATTTTCTTGCAAAAGTCGAAAATACTTATGCACAGTCCGGTAACAAGGAAACTTGTGCTATGTATTTGTTCATTTTTTACCTTTCAAGACAACATAAGCCGCACGATCCCCTTGGAAAATCTCACTCTGGTTATAGTCTACATTGCTGTCTGAAAAAAAGAAGCGGATATTTGTATTGTCGACAGAAGAGCCGACCTTACAAAGTCCACCATCACCGCTTTACACAATAGGGCGAGGATATATATATATATATATAATAACAAAAAACAGACTTTGCCGCAAGGCCTTTCTGCCCTCTCAGGCTTCTTCTTATATATATATATATATAAGATTCATTGAAAAGATATTCAGGATATATTTTGTATTTTGTTTTACTTGCATACATACAATCGGCCACACAACCCACATTGAACATACTCATTGTACAGGTCCAGTCGATCGCCATATAAGGACATAAACAAAGACTTACGTCACCGCCTGGTTGCCCATAATGCATTGCGCTGTCCACCGAATCGACTGATTGTGATGTACGTCATATGGTCCTTTAACGACGTGTTTACTACATGTATGCGAAGAACACGTGTGACGTCACTGACATTTTTTTTTACTTTTGGTAATTCGTTGATTCAATAAATTGTTTAATGTTTTTGTATCAATAAAATTTACAAGAGTATAATCAATTTAACCTTTGGAATAACGTGTGTTTAAAACAGATTAGGAAATTGAAATACATTATCGAAAAAGAATCCAGTTATTGATGTTTGTACAAGGAAATGTGTCAAGTCATGCGTATACCGTGCAAGTGACACGTATCACACGTGAAATGGGCCGTGGACGTAGATGCAATAAATAGATAAATAAATAAATAAATAAATAAATATTTACAAATAATGAAAGAATAGATAAATTAAATAAATTAAATAATAATAAAAAAAAACCTGATCATATTCAATCACCAAAATCCTAAATAAATAAATACAAATAAATAAATGAATGAATAGATAAATAAAATAATAATAATAAAAAAAGCCGATCATTTTCAATCACCAAATATTCCTAAATGTGACAGAAGTTGACAACGTTGTAATGTATCCGGCATGCCAAGAACATTAGTATGAGAATCACTCCCGAGGAGCTTCCCATTCGACACGTTAAAATATGGTATCAATTACACGCCGATGTTTTTTCGATTACACAAGTATTCACTTTTTAGAATTATTCTTTTTTCTAAAATTGTCGCTGATATACATCATTTTGCAGACTTACATTGTGAAAGTGACATCAACGTTAATAAAACAATACTCATTATTACTTTTCTCTAAGAAAGAAGATTTCATGTTTTACACACACAGTTCCGGAACTCACGCATTGCAGTTTAAATATGACTAACACAAAGATGATACCATTGTATGCGAATGTGAAAATTAAGTGCATTGTAGTTCTATAAGTATAACCCGCTCCTAAACTATTTAAACTGTCCACTGGTAGTAAAACAATACAATAAAACCTGGCTAAACCGGTCACTGTCTAATCAGAAACCCATTCTATATCGACTTTTATATTTTGTCCCGGATTTTCCTCTTAATCTATAAAGATAAAAAAAAACCTGCCTTATTCCGACCCTGTATATTATGAAAACCGATCTTTCTCCCCGATTTAAGTAATATTAATTTTTTTTAAAAGCAACATTTTTATGCCAAAGAATACTCTAATTTGCTTGCACAACTTTGCGAATTGAAATGAAGATAACACTACTTTTGATCGTTATTACACTTCTGTCGTAAAATGGTTTGTTGATGATAATTTATCACGATAAAAGGAATATATTGTTCATTTTCATACACACATAATATATTACATCTTCTGTTGTTTAATTCATACTTAAAACAGACAGATGTTGAAACAATAAGTGATTAACTGTATTGGCGCACATAATTTTGCATTGTTCTTTTTGGTTTATGAATTCCAAAGGTAGAATGTGAATAATTTGTATATACATGAAGTTGATATTATGCTTATTTACATCATTTCATTTCCTTGTCAATGATAAATGCATAGTAAACATTTTATTGACTAATAAATTACCCAAAGTAAAAAAAAAAATTTAAAAAAATGACGCGGCGCGTTTGTCGCATAGTAAACACGCGATCACGTGACGTACAGTATATTGGTGTTGATTGGCTGGGGAACGCAATTCGTTATTGACAACTGGATTGTTTTACCGATGTCCATATATTGTATGTATAGCGATTGATTGGACCTGATGTATTACATCATCTCACTACTTCACTCACATTTTCGATCAGGTACAACGGACAGATCTTTACTCACCTTGTCGATCAGATACAACCAAGAGATCTTTACTCACCCTGTCGGTCAGATACAACCAAGAGATCTTTACTCACCTTGTCGATCAGATACAACCAAGAGATCTTTACTCACCTTGTCGATCAGATACAGAACCAATATATCTTTACTCATCTTGTCGATCAGATACAACCAAGAGATCTTTACTCACCTTGTCGGTCAGATACAACCAAGAGATCTTTACTCACCTTGTCGGTCAGATACAACCAAGGGATCTTTACTCACCTTGTCGATCAGATACAACCAAGAGATCTTTACTCACCTTGTCGATCAGATACAGAACCAAGGGATCTTTACTCACCTTGTCGGTCAGATACAACCAAGAGATCTTTACTCACCTTGTCGGTCAGATACAACCAACAGATCTTTACTCACCTTGTCGATCGGATACAACCAAGAGATCTTTACTCACCTTGTCGGTCAGATACAACCAACAGATCTTTACTCACCTTGTCGATCGGATACAACCAACAGATCTTTACTCACCTTGTCGATCAGATACAACCAAGAGATCTTTACTCACCTTGTCGATCATATACAACCAACAGATCTTTACTCACCTTGTCGGTCAGATACAACCAAGAGATCTTTACTCACCTTGTCGGTCAGATCCAACCAAGAGATCTTTACTCACCTTGTCGACCAGATACAACCAAGGGAGCTTTACTCATCTTGTCGACCAGATACAACCAACAGATCTTTACTCACCTTGTCGATCAGATCCAACCAAGAGATCTTTACTCACCTTGTCGACCAGATACAACCAAGAGATCTTTACTCACCTTGTCGACCAGATACAACCAAGGGAGCTTTACTCACCTTGTCGGTCAGATACAACCAAGAGATCTTTACTCACCTTGTCGATCAGATACAGAACCAATAGATCTTTACTCACCTTGCCGATCAAATACAACAAACAGATCTTTATTCACCTTGTCGATCGGGTATAGTACCATAAAACCGCTAACATTAGCTGTTAACGATTAAGCTGTATGATAAGCTGGGTAATTTCAATTCTCCAATAGTTAATATTCCTATTCTAGATAGTAACATTCCTGGTTCCTTTACCACGCTGTTTTACATATTATGTAATCATAGATGTAAGGACGTATTCTAATTATAACGATGTTCGTGAACGATGTCAACTGCTGACAGGAAACAAATAACAACAAAAGGTTTGGACAGATTCAGGTTGATGGTGTCAATTGGAACCTTTTATGGTCAACATCTTGACCTAATTGTCTCATCCGGCAGTCAGGCGTGATCGACGGTTGTCGATACGCCTATTGGTCCCGTTGTCACCTCAGTACTTTGACCTTGATTTGTCTTTGACAAAACTGAAGACGCTTACTCTTCCGGGACATCTCATTTCCTTTCTACCTAACTAGGGTATCGATGTACACTTGTAATCTTATAATACGTTCTCATTTTATTCTCGATTTAACTGTTTCTTGTGTATGTCCCTGCTTCTAGAACCCAGTGGGGGCCGCAGTGGCCGAGTGGTGAAGGTGTCCCGACACTTTACCTCTGGGTTGCGAGTTCGAAACCTACGTGGGGCAGTTGCCAGGTACTGACTGTAGGCCGGTGGTTTTTCTCCGGGTACTCCGGCTTTCCTCCACCTCCAAAACCTGGCACGTCCTTAAATGACCCTGGCTGTTATTAGGACATTAAACAAATACAAACCAATTGAGAACCTATCATCACTTGCTTTCTAGTCAGAACCGAACATGTTGTATGAGTATGGTGTTTATGATACACCAACATCCGCAATGTCGTTCCTTTTGACCTCTTTCCCTTCCTGAAGTAGTGAAGCTAGGTTCGAGTGACATGAACAGTTTCTGGCCGAGATTATCAGTTGTTTCTGTGTATCTCGATCTTTAAATGTGACATATGTATCTATGAAAACACAGGTCGACAAGCCCTGTCTGCTTGCTAAGCGACAAAGAGGACAACCATTTGTTGAGTGCCTTGCTATTACGGATCCCTTTATTGTCGCACAGGGGCAAAGGAGAAATATTGTCACATGCCTCATCATGAGTTTTTTTGTTTTTGTTTTTTGAAGCCGGAAGACGAAATTGTAGTATGATGATATTATTTAATACTACATTTTTATTTTGAATTGGAATGCCGAGTTAATTTTTTGTCATTTTAAATGTCAACAAATCTCTGTAGTAACACTGCCGTTTCCACTTTGACGCAGATACACAATTATATATATATACAACTGTCAATTGTTTTGGTAAGTGGAAGTATAGTAGGACGATAAAGACTTTCGCCAAAGGTTATGTCTTTTGACGATGTTTCCGGGTTGTAACAGCCGAGGTGTTATAAGACAGCATTAATAACAGGAAAGGCGGTTAGGCGTCTACCGTTAATCCTCAAGTGGGACGTTAAAGAGAAGAAAACGAATATCTATGAGAAAAGAAGTTTGAGTAATCTTACAATGTAATAAGCAGAAACATAACTAAATCAGTAAGAAAGGCAGGTTGAAATAATTAGATAAACTCTCAGAAGACGACGGCGGCATACTGAATAACAGCCGACATCAATAATCAACGTTAGATCAACGTTGACACCGTCATTTCAATGTTTCTTTTCATTTTAACCAAACGCCACCCGTGTGTACCTTTATCGGGTTCATACCAGTTATACCAAATAGATATGGTACCCTTAAATAGACAAAAATATGAAAGCCAAGTGAGTTCCCAAAATGACGACCATCCATATAAAAACAGGGCCGCGTTGGCCAAGTGGTTAGTGTGTCCAGACAATGTATCAATAGCCCTCCACCTCTGGGTCACGAGGTCGAAAGCCACGTGGGACAGTTGCCAGGTACTGGCCGTAGGCCGGTGGTTTTTGGCCGGGTACTTTCCTCTACTTCCAAATCCTGGCACAACCTTAAATGACCTTGGCTGTTAATAGGACGTAAAACAAAATAAACCAATCCTACAAAATACACGCTTTAACAAGGCAACGGATAAAATTTAATACCTGAATAGTTGTAGCATTCCTTAACATACTACAAAGTATATTTACATGACAAATGAGCGCAGTTCCGCCATATTGGGTCCAAGTAGTACGTTTTTATAAAACGAACCAGTTCAGTTCTGTTGGTACGCCGCGTTCTATTACGAGTACAATGTAATCTTAAAGCTAGATTTGACGAAAAAACAGTTAATTAGTAAGAAAATAGTGAAATGTTTCACTTAACCATGGCTATGGTAAAGTGAAGTGCCCAACCCCAACCCAACCTGAAATTTCCTGACCCGAGACATATTTTTGGGGTTATTGTGTTTAGAGAAACGAAACGAGGTAATATAAAAAAGATTTGGCGAAAAAAAGTGAATTAGTAAGAAAATAGCGAAACGCCCCTCTTTACCATGGCAAAGAAGGGCCATGTCCCACCCTATTTTTTTTTTGTTTTATCAGGTTTAGAGAAATAACTAAGCTAACTGATAAACAAAAATACGAAGACAAGTCTATTACAAGGTAAGGTGGCTTCACTTTACCATTGAAAGGTGGTGGGGTACAACTGGTAGGAACATCGATGAAGAAACGCATGGAATAAGTTAAGTAAACGTGGATGTTATATGGAAAAGGTCATGTATGCAATGACGTCATTGGTGGTGCGAAAGGGTTAGGACTTCCGGTTCACCCGAGGACACATTCCGTGTAGATCCAGGCTAGAATGACAACCGAAGATAATGTATTGCGGGTAAGACAAAACAATGGCTGTAGCTTTTGAATTGTCTACTTTATTTGGTACATCTTCAAAAACATTATGGCTGTTACATGTTTTATTTCGACGAAATCTCCTACAGGACGAAGTTATTACGTTTTTATTATTACGTCACTGACAATCATTTCCCTACAGAATATCCATATATGGTCATTATTTCTATGTTTCAGCCATTCAAAGAAACCTCTCGTGGTATTGTCTATTTTATGTAGTACTCACTATGGAGTGAGACGGCGGCTAGAGGCGGAAGAGAATGGCCAAAGCAGTATAAATTTTGAAGAAACTCAACTCATCTAAAACCACCATTCTGCTCTCGATATACAGTACATCTATGCTTTGTCCTTGTTTATCGATTTGGTGTTATCTTACTGTCGTTGTCAAAACCCGCAAATCATTTTTCTTTCCTAATAAAGCAAGCAATACGAAAAAATACACAAAGACCTGTATGCAAAATGAGGACAAACGGCTTGTAAACCAGTTTGGAATCGAGATGAAGGGGCGAATGTTACCACGTGACTGCCAGCTATCGCTAAGTATATTCTGAAAGTGACAGGCCAACATGGAAACAAACATCAGGACAGAATTCGCTTTTTTTCGCAACATCGTTTTCGTAAACGAGCCCAGCAGAGAAACATCAATGCGGCAATATTTCACCAAATAACAGTCTAAATCAAGAAGCTAATCCGGACACAGAACTGTTATTTTACATAACATCAAGTTCTTTATTAACTTTGAGTTGTTCAACTCATCTGTCTCATACACCTATATTGTATACAAATTTCCATAGTATTGACAACATCAAAATCATAATCAAATAACCCTGCATACCAAATTCATCGTTAATACATATGTCAAGGTCCTTCCGACGGCATTCCCATCTGTTTTATACAATTTTGTCTGTAAATATCTTAATATGTCTGTCTTTAGTTATGATATAAGAGAAATATGTAACCGTAGTCATATTCTAATCGTTATGGATATCTAAAGCTGACAACGCAAGTTAAAAAGCTTTCGCTTCGAAATAATGATAAAATTTAAAATGGTTTGGAAATGTTCCCTGTGATAAATATATATCTTCCGGTCACCGTTTCCAAGGAAGTCGCGGACATTTTAGTTGAAGTCTCCTTGGATACGACACTGGGGATCTGTGCCTAAAAAAGCGCGCGTGCACGTGAGACCGACTATCATTAAATCAACGTCAACGCAACGCGACACATCGCTACACCATAAAAACGTAACGAAACATACACTTGCCTTTTTTGTTTTCTTCTGGATAGCGGAGACCATGGCCACAGACTTTGAAGAGGTAAATATAATAAATGGATGTAAATGTTTTCGATAAATAATTAAATTTCACTTGCACATTATACATACATGTACGTTCTCTATGAATACTGTAACCAAGTGCACATGGATAAAAAGTCGTGTCAATTAATTTAAAAGAATGCAAACCTTACCTTGGTTTATACAGGGATGGAATACAGGCTATTACATTTCAAGTCAATTGAAGTAGTAAAATATCCCTACAACGCATAATATTATACATATATCTAGCACGTGCATATCTGACAGGTAATATTACGTGCGAGTATATGATATTCGTAACACCTCACTCAGCTTCCGAATGTCCACGTGAAATGCAGTGGAAAGCAATGTATGCAATGCAAACTACTGTATTTTAGTTCTTTTGCCTTTTATTTTATTCTGTACATAATTTGGGATGTTTAAGAAATAATTAACGATGATTCGTGTATTGTTGCAGGATATACAACGAGGACGAGAATATTTTGCAATTAAATTAATAACGAAGGCCGCAGGCCTGAGTTATTAATTAAAATTGCAAAATATCCGAGTCCGAGTTGTATATCCTGCAACAATACACGAGTCAAAGTTGATTATTTCTATTCTACCATGTACTGTTTAGTTCTGAGATCGACCTCTTTCTAATAGAAAAACAGCAAAGAAAACCCTGTAATTTATTTCTTGAGTATTGCATTATTTGTTGATGAAATATACAGGCAATACAGTACTACGATCAAGAGCATCTATCATATGGCATTGATTTTGAAAATTAAAAAAAAAAAAAAAAAGGGATAAAAAAAAAGAAAAAAAAAGTGGGCCTCCGTAGGATTCGAACTCGCGTCGTGATAAAAAATTAATGAAAGACTAACCCATTAGCCTGCTCGGCCCATTAGCCCGCTCGGCTATAGTAACCTTATATGAAATATGTGAATAGTAGATATATAACAGCCGTGACTCACGAGCGTGTATTATTGGCACGAGCGTGTATTATTGGAAAATAATACATGGTTTTCAACCAATCAAAACTGCATAGCAAACATGGTAGAATAGCTGATAAGTACTGACCATCTTCACACCGCTGTAACGTTTTCAGGTAACTACAGTCTTTATTTTCAGAAGAGAGTTCCGGGTCACGTGTGTTTACGATACTCTGCGCATGTGTTGCACGTCAAGCGTTCAGTGTTAGAGGGGAAACCGGTTTGATGGGTATCGCGCTTCTATAGGCACTGCTCCCCAGTCTCGTATTAAAGCAGACTTCAACTAAAATGTCTACCACTTCATTGGAAACGGTGACCGGAAGATATATATTTACCACAGGGAACATCTCCAAGCCATTTTTTTTTTTAAATTTCTAAACGAAAGCTTTTTAACTTGCGTTGACAACTTTAACATACATTTATCGTGACTTAAAATATAATTTCAGTGTTTACTACCTTGAAACAAAGCTTTAACACTCTACGTTCAAAAACAATGACAACATATATACCAGCATCATCCAGCAGTTTGTAAATCTCATTCAACAAGTAAAAGGCGCATTACTTATAAAGTGTTCATAGTTAAAAGGTTACTCCATGCTTTTAAAACGGTCAGCTGTGAGTGCTTGCATTATTTTATACTGTGTCGTTTAATTACTACCCGTAATTGTATGGAACAACTTGGGGCCGCGGTGGCCGAATGGTTAAGGTGTCCCGAAACTTTATCGCTAGTCCTCCAACTCTCGGTTATGAGCTCGAAACACGCGTGTGGCAGTTACCTGTTACAGACCGTAGGTCGGTAGTTTTTCTCTGGGTTCTCTGGCTTTCCTCGACCTCCAAAACCAGACACGTCCTTAAATGACCCTTGCTGTTAATATGATGTTAAACAAAATCAACCAAAAGTATTGGGCAACGGATCGTCCGTCGAGGGTAAGTGTGCGCGCACGAGTCATGGAAGTGCTCGATCAGGCCGTGTTGGCGATATAGGTATTTTTATAGATTATGCGGGCACAGAAACTATACGGACTTTTATTAGTATCGTTTTAAGAGTTTTTACAAAAATGTGTGATATGGATAGTGAGTTACGTATGTCAAATTGGTTATTTAACCTTGCAATGTTGCTCATGCATCATTCCAAAGTGTGGTCCAAGCATATATAATTTCCTTTCATGATTTACCATTGTTTACAATAGTTTAATAAATATAAGTCAAAACGTACTTCCAAATGAAAATATTTTTATAAGATATTTGGATGATGTTTAGCTTATTTGTATATTTGATATAACTTTATAAAACTTCAGTGGTAGTTTCATTTTATAAGAGCACATAGGGTTAGTTTTCGCTTTTAACACACGGACCAGCACTTTTATACATGTACGTTAAAACTTATCATTATTGCATTTTCTTGTATTTTTTCGACTAAGTCGTATTTGTGGTATAAGCGATTATTGTAAGGAATTATATGGGAACTGTATACTTTGAACATTTGGTGTGACAATCATTAATTATCTGTTGGGAGTGCTATTGTGTGTCAAGATTGGTTACGTTTTCACAGCATTGGGTACGGACTAAAGACATGACTCCAGGTGACCAGAACTGACCGGATCTTAATACGTAACTTAATGCTAGATAACTTGAAAACCATGCAATGTCCAACACCATCGTGATGAATGATACAGCACCATACGGAGATTGAAGTTGTTATTGTGTGTTAAAATACGTCTGGCGTTTCCGAATGTTTCATTTTGCTTAAATCATTATGTGGACATGTGTCGCATGTCTGCACCCCGGTCATCCGGCGACTGTGCAGACAGACAGATAGTTCTGCATTCATTTATCGATTGTACGGTATCTGATGTTTAACGAATGGGCCGTCAATGTACGGTCGCATCAGTCTCCAACGCTTCATGCTCTGACAGAGGAGAACCGTATTCAAGGACGTCATAGGGAAATGTTTGTCGAGACTTCATGGATTGTGTGGAAGGTGTGCGAGTGTTTTTCGGCATAGCCGTATACTATTCTTTTGGCCCCGGATATGACGCGACAGGTGGCGTTACTTGTCAAGATGAAGGATGTGATTGGTCAATGTAGCGGTAAATGCAAAATGCGGATATACAGTTAAAAACGAAACAAAGTAAAGATTGAATGCAAGCTGAATAAATGGTGTATTTTTTTCAAATGACACATTAATAAAATTATATTCCTGATTCAAATGCAGTCTTATTATCACCAAAATGAATTCAAACTGATTTGTTATCATTGCTGAAACGCATTAGTTCCGTTAAGTTATTTCAGTAGCAGTTTTACATTATAACCACCAGCATTAAAACTATGCCGTTTATCTTTTTTAAAGATATTTCATGTCTGTATATATTTGTATGTAATTTGCTTTTTTAGTGTTGTATATATAAATCTACAATTTTGATAGGTTTTTTTTTAGATTTTCTTTTCCATGATTGGAGATCAACCTTGCTTGCCCCACATTACACTGGGTTATTATAGAAACTACTTATTATCCAGGTGTTAAAGAGGATTTTATAATTACGTCTTTTCCCTTAATGAGACACTTTTAAATATACCAATATAGCCTACGTTGTTTATTCAGTTTTGAGTGTCGTTGATTTGTATAAGAATATCTTTTCCTACCATCATATAATGCCCTCATGGTATCAGATAGTTAATTATATAAACTCAATTTACATTGATATGCTGAACACTTTTCGTTATTTAACAACAGACTGGGTTATATTTGTGTATTGTAAATCACTTATATTTCGCGTGGGATTTATTTTCGCGTTAATTCGCGAAGAGAGTCAAACGCGAATTCAAATCCCTCGCGAATATTTATATCAGAATGACAAGAATAATTGGCGTCCATTTTGAATCTACCGTAATCTTTAGTTGTGAACAGACATCGCCGTTAAAGTAATAATAGAATGATAATCTATATACTTATATCAGATTGTAATTTCATATCACAAAACACTACATATGAACGGGCGCGAAAGCTTTATTAATATTTAAAACAACTCACTTCACTTTCCACATGGAAATATCGCCGACGTCATTCGCGAATTTAAAGTCATTTTGAGATCAGAATTCGCGAAATTATGTATTCGCGAATAAGTCGAATGAGGCGAGTTCGCGAAATTAAGTACTCGCGAAATATAAGTGATTTACAGTATTGCGATCCATTTTATCGACTAGTGATGTGTAGGTTTATTCTTGTTAACAGTTTTCAGAGGTCATTATGTCATGAGATGGTCAGTTTCAAATCATATCATGATAGATGTTTGTTTTAAGAATGAATACCAACGTATATTCGAGATCCTAAGATATATTTTTGCTTTGACATTCAATACCGACGCATTTACGAAATCAAAAGATATATTTTATTTAAACACTTACCTTTTTATTGTTTTTATATAGACGTTGTATCATATGTAACAAGTATATACATAGATATGTAATCAGTTTCATCATTGGAGCCACACTTATCGATTCTGATCTGTAATTCAGTTCAATAACATTTGATCTGTTCAAAACGGCCATTAAATATGGCCAAATATTTTTTACAGAACAGTTTGATCCAATTGGTTATTTAACACCAATACAAATTTTGAACCTTTTATAATTAAATCTGTATCTAAATATTAAGACGAATTATGGAGAGAAGGTGAAGAAAAAGAGGCATGATTTCAAACGGTTCTGTCTCCCATACAATAGTCTACACTTACACGTACATGTATGTCTAACAATGTCGAATACAGATTTCAGTTCGCTATTCTGACATTTCAACTAATCCGATTAAACCAGGAAACTGTTTAAACTGCGTAATGGCTGGTACTACTGTCGTAAAACACATTTTTATAAACTGCATCAAGTTGCTTGAAGCAAAACATGCAAAAAATTACCTGAAGGTTGATACATTACTTATTGATAAAAAGCCATTTTATAACGAAGATGATTCTTACATATTTCTATCTTCTGCGTGGTGATATTGGCAGTCACAGAAAAATGGAGAAATATGTTGCTAATCGTATAGAAATTAATCATGTCTATATACTTGATGCAAATACTTTGTAGAAAAAAGTCTTCATTTGAGGATGAAATAACCTACATATATACGATATCCAAATATATACTTTTCATTTAAACACTTACCTGAATCCCGACATGTATATGAAAACCAAAGACATATTTTTTTTTTATCTTAACACATATTTTTGTTTAAACACTTACCTCTATACCGAAGAAATATATGTACGGAATGAAAAGAAAAATTCCCACGTCAAAATGTTAAAACATTAAAATTGTTGTAAAAATGAATATATTGATAGATACATAAGCAAATAAATGATTGAATATTTAAATAAAAGGGATATAGATATTCTCAAAAAGGGTACAAACCCTTAGTATGTTCTACTTTCAATAAAATATTAATTATGACGATATCGACAATATCATTATTTTTAAAATAAATTGATAATAAATGATGTATTTCATTTATTATCATTACAATGCTGTTCTTAGCGGCGCATAAATACAGAAAATGTCATTTGGGCCAATAGATGGTTGATAAAGTAGGCAAAGACAACACAACACCAAAACACCACAAAAAGTTAAAGACAAATGTACCGAACAACCGCACTTTGACCTTATGCAGTTTTTAGGTCGATGGCATTTCACAATATCTAGTACATGTATAAGTCACCCTGATTCGTCACTAAAGTGTCTCATTTCATGATGTTGAAATGAGAAAACAATTGAGCTGAAATGTATTTCATATTAAAGGCCAATCCTCTATGTCAGGTACTGTTGGGCTACTTTTAATTTGTGTTTAACAGTAATCACTGCCAAGGGTGTTATTATTGTACAATATTGCTGACAACCAATTCTAGAATGGTAGGCCGGTGTAAACTAACTTTTGAATTTATTGTCCAGTTTTTTGGTTGCCTTACATAGTGATGATTTTATTCCACCTAATGTGAATGCAAACTCTTTACACTACTTTCAGATCATTAGAACGTTGGAGAAAATCAACATCTCTGGAGTATGAAGCAACAGAACACAAGTTCAGAATATAAACATGTGATTCATGTCCCCTTGAACAACATTCAGTATCCGAACTATCAAATCGATTCTAGAATAAATAAAGCCCTCCTATTTTGAAATCTGGAGTATAACATCATTGGCTAGGCCTAAAATGACGAAACAGCTGTATGTTGACCCTAACATCCCTGATGAGGCCTGGAGGGACGAAACAGCTGTATGATGACCCTAACATCACTGACGAGGCCTGGAAGGACGAAACAGTTGGATGATGTCCCTAACATCACTGACGAGGCCTGGAGGGACGAAACAGCTGTTTGATGTCCCTTACATCACTGACGAGGCCTGGAGGGACGAAACAGCTGTATGATGTCCCTAACATCACTGACGAGGCCTGAAGGGACCAAACAGCTGTTTGATGTCCCTAACATCACTGACGAGGCCTGGAGGGACGAAACAGCTGTTTGATGTCCCTTACATCACTGACGAGGCCTGGAGGGACGAAACAGCTGTATGATGTCCCTTACATCACTGACGAGGCCTGGAGGGACGAAACAGCTGTATGATGACCCTAACATCACTAACGAGGCCAGGAGGGATGAAACAGTTGGATGATGTCCCTAACATCACTGACGAGGCCTGGAGGGACGAAACAGCTGTTTGATGTCTCTTACATCACTGACGAGGCCTGGAGGGACGAAACAACTCTATGATGACCATAACATCACTAACGAGGCCTGGAGGGATGAAACAGTTGGATGATGTCCCTAACATCACTGACGAGGCCTGGAGGGATGAAAAAGCTGTATGTTGACCCTAACATCACTGACGAGGCCTGGAGGGACGAAAAAGCTGTATGATGTCCCTAACATCACTGACGAGGCCTGGTTTGACGAAATAGCTGTTTGATGACCCTAATATCACTGACGAGGCCTGAAGGGACGAAACAGCTGTATGATGTCCCTAACATCACTGACGAGGCCTGGTTTGACGAAATAGCTGTTTGATGACCCTAATATCACTGACGAGGCCTGAAGGGACGAAACAGCTGTATGATGACATGATGACCCTAACATCACTGACGAGGCCTGAAGGGACGAAACAGCTGTATGATGTCCCTAACATCACTGACGAGGCCTGGTTGGACAAAACAACTGTATGATGTCCCTAACATCATTGACGAGGCCTGAAGGGACAAAACAGCTGTATGATGACCCTAGCATCACTGACGAGGCCTGAAGGGACAAAACAGCTGTATGATGACATAATGACCCTAACATCACTGACGAGGCCTGAAGCGACGAAACAGCTGTATGATGACCCTAACATCACTAACGAGGCCTGGAGGGATGAAACAGTTGGATGATGACCTTAACATCACTGACGAGGCCTGGAGGGACGAAACAGCTGTATGATGACCATAACATCACTAACGAGGCCTGGAGGGATGAAACAGTTGGATGGTGTCCCTAAAATCACTGACGAGGCCTGGAGGGATGAAACAGCTGTATGATTTCCCTAACATCACTGACGAGGCCTGGTTGGACAAAACAGCTGTATGATGTCCCCAACATCACTGACGAGACCTGATGGGACGAAACAGCTGTATGATGACCCTAACATCACTGACGAGGCCTGGTTGGGACAAAACAACTGTATGATGTCCCTAACATCACTGACGAGGCCTGAAGGAACAAAACAGTTGTATGATGACCCTAACATCACTGACGAGGCATGGATGCATGAAACAGCGCTACGATGGCACTTGGCGGGGGGGGGGGGGGGGGGGGGGGGGGTGGGGGGCACTCGGACGAAACAGCTGTGTTATAACAGTGTTATATGGTACAGTACAGGTAAGCAAAATTTGTATACACAAACTCAGACACATGATTGTGTGCAACAAGAGATCACATACAGTATAATACATTGTAGTTTTTCACTTTATAGCATATCATACAATGTTATCATATACACTATTACATTCATCATACAATGTTATCATATACACTATTACATTCATCATACAATGTTATGATATACACTATAACATTCATCATACAATGTTATCATATACACTATTACATTCATCATACAATGTTATAATATACACTACTACATTCATCATACAATGTTATCATATACACTATTTTCTAATGTAATCTTTTGGCGCAAGCATTACTTCTTGGAAGGGCTTGATAGGTATAAGGATACCATTTAGTTCAACAAACTTTCAAAAACAGCCTTCGATCGAAAAGATAAATAATTAAGGACCGATATGTTTGTAAAGTGAATTGTATTCTTGTGTGTTTCGCTATTAGTCTATGTGAGTAAAACAGACACCAAACTTTCATGTTACAAGACTCCAAAATTTAAGTTTAAGGACATATGAATTTTATCATAGTTTGCTCAGAAAAACGGCAAGTTAGTAACACTTGATTTGAAGGAGGAATTTTTTTAAAATCAGTTTCCTCTACTTAAGGAATATAGAAAGTATTTGGGCGTTGCCTGGTATCATACCTATTTCATTGTATGTCTGCAATGTTTTGGCATTTGGAATGCAATCTAGTCTTGCTGCAGTGATTAAACAATCGCTTAATTGTACATGTTGACGATGTCCTCTTACGTGTAAATAGGAATGACGTAATAACATATGTAGACAAAGTATTGTAAACTCTTAAGTTAGTGGGATTTCAAATATATATTAAACAATTCGTTTCATGCCTGCGAATAGAAAAAAAAACTTTAGGTTGTCAAAAGTGAAGAGTGTTATCTTGAAAGTTCCAAAAGTCCTCATCCACAAAGTATACTCTGAATCCTATTGAGTATAATCGATGCTTGATAATAAATAAACGACTTTGGCTCAGCATTATTTGACATTGTGTTGCATCAACAAAAGCCATTTAACTAGGAAAATTAAAACTACATGCTGCAAATCGATTCCGGCGTCCATATTCCTGGCGTGCTCAGACTTCGGATACACCTTTATCAAAACTGAACTGTGCAGTTGCAGCTATCAATACTGTTTATGAGGTATTTAACATATTAAATCCTTGTAGATTACCACAAATTACAACATATTTAATGCATAGTTTATAAACAATTCACAAAATGCAAAAAAAAAAAAAAAAAAAAAATAGCAAAAGGAGTTTTTGTGCCGAATCGGAGTCGGATCGGCCAAACTAAAGTTAACCGAATTATCAACGACAATTTCGTGTTTGCCAATCAGCATATTCACACCGGAAATGTAAATGAAGTCTTATCAGCAGACATTACGCTTACCGGGTTAATAAGGTGAAATTGCTGCGGAAATGATAATATAAGGCCATAAGCACGAAACGGAATGTAGTCTAATATATATATTTACATTTCCACCTCGAACCATTTACGAAATAATAATAATAACAGCAAACAAAATTTTAAAAAATACATGAAAGGGCCTCTCGCTCTGGCATATAAAATTAGCCGAACAGCCACTATCGCGTACTATATTCCCCACGACGGAAACTCTGGACGTGCTTTCGCATAGAACTGTGACTTTGAAAGAAAGTCCGTGTAAAAAAACAACAACAATGATTTAATAGTGAATCACTTCAAATATTTTCATCTTTTTCATCTTTCTTGTCTAAAAGTGTTCAATTAAAGATTGAATATAGTTATGTTGTGGTGTATGGGGGTTTAAACCTCAATAGGTCTTGAGACAAATTTATTATGAACTGCGAAGCAGTTCATAATAAATTTGTCTCAAGACCTATTGAGGTTTATACCCCATACACCTCAACATAACTTTTTTCAATCCTTATATTAATATTGTTTTGATGTTTTGTACAATATTTTGTCCTTTACAAATAGGGACTTGTGCAAGTCTACCACGGAACTTACCGAAATGTACATCATCACTCTTCGTCTGCATATGGTTATTACTTTCAGGATTTCTTTCGTGAACAAACTTAATAACGAATTAAAACACATTTTATTTTTAATTGAATTTATTTCATATAAATATGATCACTTTTAAAAAAGAATTAAAAAAAATATAGTCCAAGCTCGACAAATGTATTCCTACGCCGGACTTGATATAGTTCATTGAAAAATGACTTGAGTTAACTGTGGTAGGTTCATCGAGTCTGAATTAAGTGGAAATATAAATATTAATTGTTATCATCATTTATTGATATAGATTATGACGTCATTATTACATCACATTGCGGAGGCATGTTCATTTATACACTGCATTTTAATACGGAATAATGTCATCGGCAAGGAGCAATATGTCTGCGTCCAGTATGTTTAGTTCTTGAGAGCCGAACGCCTGTATGAGATTTTCTGGAATGTACACTTTGTATAGGGTACGGGTCACCTTCGTCTTCAGCGTACACTTTTTCAGACGATAATGACACGATGGCCTGCAGATGGTGGACAGTTTGTGATGAAAGGATTTATAATCTATGTTGTCGGAACTAACTTATTTTATCTTTAAACAATTTTATTCGAGTTCATCAAAAACGTAATGCAAGATGACTTCAAGAAGAATACAAATATCTACATTTGCTATCGCTTTTCGCGGGAACAAATGGTGAATGTGATCTGCGATGTTTTAAGTTCGTATTCATACCCATTTGGGTTCATAGTCCTATAACCTGAAATGGAACTAACTAGGGTTATATAGAAATACTGCAATACAAACATAAATATTTGTCTATAACCTTACCTGGTCATACTAACAGGTAAGATGGTCCGGTACCTGTCTATAACATCACCTGGTCATACTAACAGGTAAGATGTATATAACGTCACCTGGTCATACTAACAGGTAAGATGGTCCGGTACATGTCTATAACCTCACCTGATCATACTAACAGGTAAGATGTCTATAACCTCACCTGGTCATACTTACAGGTAAGATGTCTATAAAGTCACCTGGTCATACTTACAGGTAAGATGGTCCGGTACATGTCTATAACATCACCTGGTCATACTAACAGGTAAGATGGTCCGGTACACGTATATAACCTCACCTGATCATACTAACAGGTAAGATGTCTATAACCTCACCTGGTCATACTTACAGGTAAGATGTCTATAAAGTCACCTGGTCATACTAACAGGTAAGATGGTCCGATACATGTCTATAAAGTCACCTGGTCATACTAACAGGTAAGATGTCTATAAAGTCACCTGGTCATACTAACAGGTAAGATGGTCCGGTACATGTCTATAACATCACCTGGTCATACTAACAGGTAAGATGGTCCGGTACATGTCTATAACATCACGTGACCATAATAACAGGTAAGATGGTCCGGTACATGTCTATAACCTCACCTGGTCATACTAACAGGTAAGATGGTCCGGTACATATCTATAACCTTACCTGGTCATATTAACAGGTAAGATGGTCCGGTACATGTCTATAACATCACCTGGTCATACTAACAGGTAAGATGGTCCGGTACATGTCTATAACATCACCTGGTCATACTAACAGGTAAGATGGTCCGGTACATATCTATAACCTTACCTGGTCATACTAACAGGTAAGATGGTCCGGTACATGTCTATAACATCACCTGGTCATACTAACAGGTAAGATGGTCCGGTACATATTGATAACATCACCTGATCATACTAACAGGTCAGATGGTCCAGTACATGTCTATAACATCACGTGACCATAATAACAGGTAAGATGGTCCGGTACATGTCTATAACATCACCTGGTCATACTAACAGGTAAGATGTCTATAACATCACCTGGTCATACCAACAGGTAAGATGGTCCGGTACATATTGATAAGATCACCTGATCATACTAACAGGTAACATGCACTGTGCCCGCCGGAAATACCACAGACATTGGCACATGTTGAACATCAGAACACTCCCCCTGTATTTGTCACCTTTGTGAATACCTATAGACACATATCTCACCTGATACTAATTAACATGTTTTGATTGGTCCCTTCTTCGATATTGTTTCTCGTTCGATGTGATGCGCGCGTGCATCTACCTACAACGAAGGTGCAGGCTTAATCGATTTCTACTAATTAAACAAGATGAACGGTCAGGCAGGTTCGCCGACGTCTGGTAGGTAAAAATCGGTCGGATGTATGCATGATACTCGGAACTCTATGTCAAGGCCTGATTGGGACGATAAAATATATAATAATTTGCCGTTTGAAAACTAAATATTAATTAACACAATGTACTTAAACTCAAATCTACTAGTACTGATGATGGTACGTTGAACTTTGGCTTTTCTGAACTAAGATCTTTGGAATTTTTATTTCACTTTTGCAAGATGATTTTTTTTGTAAGATAACAAAGCTTTGACAGAATGAAATCGTTTGTGCTTAATTAAATTCGTGTTTTCTTAGTTATCAAATGGCGTCATGTGATATTAATAAAGTGTCTGTCCCTACCTGGACGTCAATAATTAAAGACATGCTTTCATGTCTTCCTCCATTTCTGTACGATCTATATTCAGTAAGAGGGAGTGAAGGAAAGCTTACATCACGGTGTTAAGTCGTTAATCTTGTTAAGGCTTGACGTTATGGCTACTCTGACATTGGCTATGTCCCGCCCTGGTAATTATCTACGTAATTATTGCCCCACTCACACAGGTTATCAGCAGGTATTCATTATGTAATTAAACTATTGGAAACGAGCCCATATCTACAGCTCAGGTAACATGTTCGATTGCTCGATCTGTTTTACAACCCAGCCGCTTTAAGAACTTATAAGAACAAGCACCGTCTACAAGAATTTAAAAGAAGCATTTGTACTTAATCATCTAAGCATTTTTTTTACCTAGGTCACATAGATATTCATTTAAGAGATCGTTAAGTTTCTATGAAAAATAAACAAAACAAAAAACAAAAAAAAACAGGGTCGAATGAGGACGGATGTCAAAGATACACCAACAGCTGGGGTTATATGAGGACGGATGACAAGGAGACTCCAACAGACAGGGTCATATGAGGACGAATGTCAACAATACTCCAACAGACAGGGTCATATGAGGACGAATGTCAACAAGACTCCAACAGACAGGGGCAAACGATAAAGCGTGTCAATGAGACTCCAGCAGCCTAGGTCATATTTGGCCGGATGTCAATATTAGGACGAATGTCAATATTAGGACGGATGTCAAGGATACACCAACGGTCAGGGTCATATGAGGACGGATGTCAAGGAGACTTCAACAGCCAGGTAGACAGGTGTCAATGTCATGTCGAGGATGTATTGAAATAAGGATACACGATGTTAACTTGATAGAGTATTTGTATGCGTCCCCCCCCCCCCCCCCCCCCCCCCCCCCCTTCCCGAAAAGAAGTGAAGAGTGATAGTCTGCCAAGCGAAGAACGACAGTGCGCCATGCGAAGAGCGACAAGAATTCCATCGCCCTGTCAAATTTGCGGTGTATTTTGTCGCGTAAGAAGTATGCTTTTATCGCATTGTCACCTTAATGCATTGCCTTTTTCACATGGCGTTTTGACGCTCTTCGTATGGCGGGAGTCAATGTTATAGTGCGATACGGCCGAAATCAGTCACCATAGAAAACCGTTAATAATGCTACCACATTTAGCAGTATGACGCTAATTTCAAAGTCAAAATCAACAGGTACAGACAACACTTAAATTTTGTTTGCAGCTTTTGCCGAACACGGGTTCAATGTCAATGCCATCGCGACTATAAATTTTGATGTAAGAAATGTAGATCAGTCTGATATATATAGATATATTCCAAACGTTATTTGGATGGAAATCTTAATCCTAGTTTATATCCTTAATCGTGATTTTGGTTTGAACTCTTTATTAGCTTATATCCGTTCTTTTTTACCTTTGCCATAATATAATGTATTTGTACACAGTCAAATCTTGTTAATTTGAAGTCAGTGGGACAATGAAAAATATCAAATATCCTGTTAAGTTCAATTCAGTTCATTTATTCCGTAGGCCTTTCGGTCTATAGATGATAATAACAACATGTGATAATGTATACGAATACACGTATAAAGGAAAGTGATGAACGTAATATTGTCATAAAATATCACAAATTCAATTACATGTAGAGGTATTTTGCTCAATTTTAAGTGATGCTAAATTACTGTGTATTCAAAGTAACCGAGTGTATTTTAGATACATTTATTACTGTCGGGGCGGACTTATTTCTTCAAATCTTTGAGTTATCCGAGTTCCAGGAAAAGAGTGACTGTATTTGTAATAAAAAGAGCTACATCATAATCCATGTTGAGACACATTTTATGATAATGATCAAACATTTTGTGATCTTTTCCTGGGACTTAAAAACCAAATTATTGTTAGTATCATTTTAATTGGATGATTAAAAGTACAAAACAAGAATAGGTGTAAAATGAATTAAAATCACTTTAAACAATATATATGTTTCTGTAATTTATTGTTAAGACAATAAAAGAATTAGGTATTGTAAGAACGAAATATTCATGTATCTTCTTCCTGGAAAGGGACAGTAAATAAATGTATTGTATTGGTGTCACCGCTAAATCTAACGCCATGTTGATGCCACCTGTCTGGACTAACCTGGATTACGTTATAACCAAGATATCGTGATACGGACGGTAAGCTTAGGTCGGATTCTTATGTATTTCTACTGGGCGTCTGGCACAAAGCATAGGACACTCAAGCTAATTAAAGACTTCAAAGTTGTGATGTTATAACGCACACACGATCTACTTACTCGCGTCTAACGCTACGCCAAGCGTGCCAGGAACCAAGATTGATGGCAGTATGAAGTCGCAGAGAATTGAGACCTCCAACGAAGAGATCATTGCAACAGATAAGGCAATTCTTAGTCAAGGCCAACTTATTTAATTACATTTTGACAATAAAAATAAATAATTATAATAAATTTAATGATAAATAAATAAATACAATATCCATTGCGTTGTACATATTTGACGTTGGTATAATCGTTTAATTTGTATGTCTATGCCTTCTTTTAACGGATTACGGCATAGAATCTGAAAGGGTCTAGGGTATCGCTGAGTATTACTAAAATTGTTACGTTTGCAATGTACAATGTTACACTCACTCTAAGCTTTCTTCATCATACGGAAAGTGATAGTTTGTCTTATAAGTATGATGCAGGGATGATCTGGCAGTCATAATCAGCAACCAATAACGACATGCTGTCAATTAGACTATCATTGCCATAAATCAAATACGAAAACAATGTAGGCAATTTACAAAGAGTTTATCGTTATCGGAAACGAGTTATTAGAATGTACCATTGAAAAAGACTATATAACAAAGTTTATCGGACACACTAGAAACGAAACCAATTACCAAGCCTTAGGATGGACACACCTTGCCTTCAACCTAATCGGCCAGGGCTCGATTCTTCGTTTGGAGATGAAAAGGTATGGGGCTACAAGCCAGTTCACGTGGGTATTCTGAGTCCCCGTTTACATACTAACACAACCTCAAACAGCCTCTCACACACCTTCGAACACACCTCTTACACACATACCCTCTTACACACACCCTCTCACACACCCTCTTACATACCTTAATCCCGCGCTTTGATCCTGGCCGACAATATTGATTAACATAAGTTGTTATTACCTGTTAAGCAATTGTTGATCAGTGGTTATCATTTTACGGGACTAACGCTTCATAGAAGTTATCAGTCCTTACAATTCAGTCATACCATAACAATAAATACTACAACTGAACCGGTTTCAAAATGTGGCGACGTTTCTAAGAAAGCGTTAACGAGGATGTTAATGACCGTGGAATGTGACGTCATTAATTGTTCATGTTTCTTACATGATGGTATCATGCTGTGTTTTAACACAGTACAAATGACTACGATAGGAGTTTGTTGTTGCTTTGTCTGATTTCTGAGGTGATTAAAGTTATCTCGGGATTAGGATCGCTATCAGACATAAGACATGGTTACTGTACAATCCTCAGAATCCCCCCGAGTTTGGTATCACTTGTAAACACGCTATGATGAGTATATAATGTTGTGCTGACAATAAAACATTATCCACGTTAAGGATGGGTCTCCGTTGGTTGTACCGATCAAACACAGGAAGTCTTCCAGACTTATGATGTTTTATACTGGTCTCTAAAACCCTGTAGAAGACCTACGTCAATGCCTTTGTTTAGCGTATCACACACTGTTTTTGTGTATTGAGGATGCCCTTTGTGCGGACAAATGGTCGGTCTTTTTCTAACTTTGAGGAGTCTGTCGTAAATATTGATGTTGTGTGAAAATTCCCATTGTTTACGCTTCAGTAAACTCTGGTATGGCGGTGTGACGAGTTTGGTATTCGGCGTTGATCTTTTTAAACGTTTTGCTATAATGTTTTATTTCTTGTGTTATGACAAGGTTGTGTATTTTGTATTTATGTGCAAAATCGAATTACGCTCAAATTCCCCGCTCAAACCTCAGATAGAAAATACCCCCCCCCCCCCCCCCCCCCCCAAAAAACAAAAAAACAAAACAAACAAACAAACAAAAATAACAAAACAAAAAAACCACAAGCAACAACCAAATTAATAGATTAATGATATATAAATAATAAAAATAACAAAAAAAGGGTGATAGGAAATTGGAAAGAACTCAATAAAGACTGCCCATTGACATTTTTTTGGTTTAATGCCGTTCACATAAATCTGCTGGATTATAGATGTATATGAAGATATAAAATAATTAATGGCAGATCTGGGATTTTCTATGAAATGTACCAAAATATTTTCTCGATTAACGTCATCTGTAATAAAATACTTTTAACCCTTTCATGCTTTCAGTTTCCTGGTGGATATTAGCTGTTTTAACCGTGTATAATCAGAGTTATTGCCCTTTTGCTATCCCTTCAGGTGGTATCACTCTATTTATTCAGGGTTTGAGCAGATCGACAGTAAAGGTTGGGTAGAGGGAACCATTAAACAATAGTAAAATATTTTTTTATTATTTAAGATACATTGTAGTAATCATTGAACGGCCAGTAAAAGACAATATATATTGCTGCTTTACTGACATCTGATTCATTCAAGAAACACGACACGAGCTTATTTGTAGAAATTCAAAAATAAAGGGGACTTTTGTTGGATTTCCAAGTATTGTGGATTGAATAACTAATTTTGACCTTTCATGCAATGTTTATAGTTAGTATCAGAATTTCCAAAACATTCTTCTTTTCAAAAATCTTTTTACTTGGTATGCTTAACAACATTCCCCCAAAATCATGCTATTGGAATTCTTTTATCCCCAAGACTCATAGACACTTTTTAGATGTCCGCTATTTGTTAGACAAGAGATCCCAGATGGATCTTGGCGCAGAGCATAAAATGAACTTCATTGGATCTATTTTAGAGTGATACTTTCTTTACTTTTCTCTTTTCGACAACCATGAGCCAAGAGAATAAATCCTACAGCTGCAATTTGAGCAATTTCTACGTAGGACGATTGGAAAAATAGAGTCATCAAGTTTCAATTGTAAAAATCTAAGATGATTGCTTGTCAACCAACAGCTGTTGATCATCAGTCTAATATTTTATAGTACACAACTAGGGACCAAGGGAAACCTACATATGACATTTAAGAATTACCTTTCGAGTACATTCGGCGAAATAAGAAACTTCATCTATCAATATAAAAAAATGGCCGCCTGGCGGTAATTTTATTTTCCTATCCGTCTCCTAATTTAATCTGCACAAATAGCAGCTAAGGAAAAGTTACATATGGAATTTAGGAATTTTCCATCAGGTACATTCTGAGAAATAATAAACTTCAATACCATCAATATTCAAAATGTCCGCCTGTCGTTTATCATACTTCCCGATCTGTGACCATAATCACCTTGCACAACGATGGACCTAGGGAAAAATACATATGATTTTGAGAAAGATATTTCTTTCTTAGAAATCGCGGTGAGAAGGATTGTTTACGGACGGATGACTTACCATGAACGAAGGGCAATCTGACTAGCCATCTACTATATGATGACGGTTGGCTAAAACTGCAGATTTTTGAAAATATCAACGAAACCTATCTGTTGTCCTAACCCATCTCTTAAAGACTCTACCAAGTTCTTGTAATTGAGGTCTTTGTATAGGTTTTCTTCAGTTTTTATCATTTTTTTTTTTACAAAAAGGCCTATCAGTCAAGACACCAGTCAAATGAAAACTGACGTATATAGCAGAATTGCTGTAATACAGTTTCTTTAGATCAGCCAATTCAACAAAAACTTTGGTGGGATATCAAGACTAACTGGTACAGAAATGTTATATGGTAAAACGGATTATTGTTATCAAAGGTCAAATCAAAGGTACTAGAATGTAACAGCTGGATTGGTTGGTAAAGGACCAGTAGAAATGCTTCTGATGACAAGCCAATAAAAGTAAAGTGGGGCAACTGGATTGATTGGTAAAGTAGCAGTATGTAGGAAATGATTCGGAGTACAAGCAAAATAATTGTTACAAGAGTGTGATGGTTGGAATAATTGGTAAAATAAATGTAGCTAAAAATAGCTGAGATTAAATCGCTGAATTCCTTGGTAGGATAGTTAATAGTTAAGATTAGATCTTCAGACTGGTAGAATAGTTAATAGTTAAGATTAGATCTTCAGACTGGTAGGATAACTAAGATTAAGTCACTGGGTTAATATGTAGTCAAGAAATCGCTAGATTACTTGGTAGGAATATATGACAAAATCATTTAGATCATTTGGATCACGGAAAAGAAACAATAAAAAATACATGTAGATACGAATTCAAATGTAAAGTTGGCGTTTCGTACATAATTATAGATAATCTAAAACATATTAACCTATTACAAGAAATAATGACTAATTTTCTTGTATCCTAAATGATCAATACATGAAATCAGCTAGACATATTTGACATTTTAAAACTTGATTATACCGAAACGTATCTAGACAAGAGATATTGCTGCATTGATTGTCCACGTTAGCTAACTTCACCGTTCGTGCTCTAAAGCTCTAACTCATACTAGGGGTAAAGTATTGGTAAAAATCAAATTGCATTATGTTTACCATTCATACTAAATTAAAACACTACTTGTTACTTTGTGCCATTAGAGTTTGGAATCGTAGGTGTAAATTACAATAATACGTTATCTGGTCTTACCGAAGAACTATCAGATTAAGATATTTTCCCACTTGATGCCAAACATGTAAGTCTTTATTTACGAGTTTTAGCGATGCAACATGTAATCATTTTTATCATATTTTCATCTGGTTTCTTTGTGCCTTTAGTAAAATCCGCATATTTTAAGACTAGAAAAGATCCCGTTATTTATGTATATTGGAATGTGGTACAGTATTCTACCGTCGCCGACCTGCACGACCAATTCTCATGAGAAACATCATGTAATCGGAGAGGACAGAATGGCATCAATAACTGTTCACGTAAGAATCACTGCTGCCATTTTTATCATGTTCAATGTCCCGGATGTAACTTAATTCAATCAGATCTCCCCGAAGGTCTTCCGACTAATACTACATATTACGTCATAGGTAGACAAGGTGGTAATGTTGGACCAAGTGCAATGGACAAGCTCAACATTCGAGAAGGTGTCATGAATCGCAATGTAGTATGTCAAGTGTGTTAAAAGGCTCCAAAACAGGTCGCAATCCGGCCAATAAGGCATATATTAGGTGCGTACAGTGTAGTATGTCAAGTGTGTTAAAAGGATACAAAACAGGTCCCAGTCCAGCTAGTCAGGCACACATGAGGTGTGTACAGTGAAGTATGTCAAGTGTGTTAAAAGGATACAAAACAGGTCCCAATCCGGCTAGTAAGGCACACATGAGGTGTGTACAGTGTAGTATGTCAAGTGTGTTAAAAGGATACAAAACAGGTCCCAATCCGGCTAGTAAGGCACACATGAGGTGCGTACAGTGTAGTATGTCAAGTGTGTTAAAAGGATACAAAACATGTCCCAGTCTAGCTAGTCAGGCATACATGAGGTGTGTACAGTGAAGTATGTCAAGTGTGTTAAAAGGATACAAAACATGTCCCAGTCTAGCTAGTCAGGCATACATGAGGTGTGTACAGTGAAGTATGTCAAGTGTGTTAAAAGGATACAAAACATGTCCCAATCCAGCTAGTCAGGCACACATGAGGTGCGTACAGTGTAGTATGTCAAGTGTGTTAAAAGGATACAAAACAGGTCCCAATCCAGCTAGTAAGGCATGCATCAGGTTTGAACAGTGTAGTATGTCAAGTGTGTTAAAAGGGTCCAAAACAGGTCCCAATCCGGCTAGTAAGGCATACATGAGGTTTGTACAGTGTAGCGAACTCTACACATACACATCAATACAATAATATCTAATCAATGTTCTATTGTTTGTACGCAGAATGCGGTTTTCTTATTGGTTGAGATTTTTTTTTTCATTCCACTATGAAAAAAAATCCGAGAATGGCGTGAAAAATGTGACGTCACAATACGATGTTGCGTATTGATTTGAGAAAAATAATCCAATATAAAACCAGTAAAACTGTACACAAAACATGTTTTAAATAAGAAATTATTTTCAAAAATGAATTATCAGCATTGATGTCAATTGTTTTTAGTTTCATAGGGGTATGACAAACATTTGTTTGCTACGCGGATTTATACAGTTTGCAAACAGTTTTTTTTTCATACCCCGATGAAACTTAAAAAAGTTGATATCAATGCTTAAATAAAATTATGTAAGTCTTATATTCATATCATTATGTATAAATTACAGTTTATATAAACTATTCAGGTAAAGCGATTTGTATCTCTGACGTAACATTGAACCTTTACTAAATTAATTTTGTTTGTGATAAAATTGTGCGGTCCAGATCAGCGCAAGAATGTTTGGATAGTTAGCGGAATAGTGTTATTTTGTTCAGAAATAGAGTTAAAAATAAGTCGTCTTGGGTTAGTATAAAGGCGACAGTGCAAAAAATAATGATGCCGATCTTCATTTGGAAAACCACACAGGTAGACTGAACTGTCACTAAGATGAGAGTTAAAAATATCATTATTGAGATTACTAGCAAAATTTCTAAGTTGGCATAGTAAAATATTAATTCTACGATCACCATAATACTTATAAGTGCATGTACATTGGGTATTCCTATCAATTATATGTGTATTCAAGATACTCTTTTTTAATGATCTTAATATATGTCAATGTAGGAAACGGACATGTAGGATCATTCCATTCCGTCATAAGGGACGGGAAGAAGCTATTTTGATATAAATTGGTTCTTACAGCTGGAACATTAAACAATCGACTATGATGAAAACTATATTTGTCTCCTGTATTAATAAAAGGTTGTAACAGTTCGTGAAAATAAGAGGAGCAATTCTTATTATAGATATTAAAAAATGCAATATTTCTATGTAGATGTCTTCTTCTAGTAAGTGGTATTAAGCCAGATTCCTGATAAAGTATAGCATGGTTTGTCCCCTGTCTTAAGCCCGTAATGATGCGAATTGCTTCTAATTGAATTGACTCCAGAACGTCACACTCAGTCTGATTACAATTTGACCATACACTATTTGAATATTCCAGAATTGATCGAATAAATGTGGTATGAATAGTTAAGAGAGATTTTCTATCAAGTCTGAATTTTATTGATTCGTTTGTAGACTTTTTCGTAGATATGATTTTTGTGGGTTGACCAGTTTGCCGTTGTGTTGAAGGATAAACCCAAGTGCTTATGATGGGTAACATTGTTGATAACTAGGTTATTAAAATACAGGTTAGGTTGTAATGTCTGGGAGTCGAGTCGCCTAGAAAATAGAAGAGAAACAGTTTTATCAGGATTGAAAATTATGCCCCATTTTTCAGCCCATTAAAGATTTTTTTTTTTCAAATTATCAATTAAAATGGCAGCGGATTCCTAATGATTATCTTCAATAAGTAGTGTATATACATTTGAATTTATATCATCACCAATATCATTGATATACAACAGAAATAGATAAGGTACTAGGACAGAGCCTTGGGGTACACCTGCCCGTATTGTTTTCCAAGTAGATTTGAAACCATCTATGACCACTCTTTGCCTGCTATTACTGAGATAGGATGAACACCATATTAACATGCTACCAGTTTTTAACTTGTAGAGTAAACCATCATGCCGAACCCGATCGAAAGCTTTACTGATATCACCGGTCCCAGGGTTTGCTGTTACCTTGCCTGCCAAGCTGAAACTCTTGTAAAAATCGGCCCCCTATTCGGAATGTAATCGCTCACTGCATGATCTTTGAAAATGCTGAATATTGATTAGTAAAATGTATGTATTTAATATATCACACACACAATCGATAGGTTTACAGGTGGGGAGGGAAAATTTGAGTAACTTCTTGTGTTATGTTTGCCTACAACGGGTCAAGTAAACAGATAGCAAAAGAACATAGTGCAAACAGCCAAGAAAGAACTTAAATTTAACACTTATGTGGAGAGAAAGGGTAAAAACGACCCGCAAAGGGGACTGCTAGAATGTTCAACTAGTAAATAACGTTGGGGCTCGAAACATGCATTAAAACTAATTCATCAGATAGAAATTAATTTAGCAAGGACCTTCTCAGTAAACAGTTTAGTCAAATTATACATATTGCTACACTACAAAAGTTGTATTGTCTACCTTAACAGATTTGTTTGCAGGTTTTGTCGTCTCCTAAAATGTGAGCGAAAGTCAGTCAAAAAACGTTGCATTTGCAGTCGAATGTATCACCACTCGCAATCACGAGAAATTACTGCCGATAGCCTACCTTTAGGTGTCGTTACCTACCAATAGTTGTTATCACCTGCCAATGTAAGCAAATGTGTCAGATTTCCGCTACGTCAGATTTCCATTTGTACCAATAATGTTATACAACTTTGAAGACAAATGTAGTAACTGAGCCGGACCTACTTACAATACGAATGACTTTCGAATACAGAAGCGTTTTAGAAGTTGATGAAAATATTCAACCCGGAAGTACCGAAATGCTTGTCACGATCCGGACTGCAACTTTTGCAAGTTAGAATAGGTATTGATGATCTATGTCATCGGTCTAGCAATTAACGGTATAGAAATGAAATGCCTTTATCAGGATGTTTTACTGTCGCGTCATCTATCAAGTGGAATATTTGTGTATCCTAAAATATGCTTGATTAAAAACAATGGCAGTATGGATGAGAATACTTTCCAATATAATAGTGTGATAATATGTCTGCTGGCCATCCTGTGAGTTCTGGCCATCACAATAATTCTAAACATGCGTCGTCAATGTCTATACCCTCCGGTGCTACCATCACGTGACAATGCTCCAATTAACAGTTATGCATTCTTAATACGGCACATCCTTTGAAGACAGTAAACCATGTATCCATAAAGAATACATTTGTAAAATCATAGCCCAATTACCAGTTGTTTATTTGACCATGTAATTAAGTTCATTGCGTGACTGAAAAGAACGCCTTGACTAATTTTATCATTTACCCTGAAGAATCTAACATATCATATTTGGAATATCCTCGCGGTTCTCTGTAGGGCCATCAAGCAGACGAGTTAGTGATACCGACACACTAATAACACCCGAGGGGTATCTTCGTACCATTTGATCACGCGCTAACAACGTGCGATTCTCGTAACATCTCTGATATTTACCTTGTAGCTCTATTTCCGTCAGATTCACTCTTGTTGCTATGCTGATATTTTTAAATGTTCTAATTCTTATTGAAATCAACGTCCACGATAATTGAAATCAACGTCCACAATAATTTGATTAGACCTTGATTTCAAACACAAATGAACATGGGTTGGAGTTATTCATTCTCTTGATGTCTGTATAACGTCACCTGGTGCGTTAAACAGAGGTCTAGCTGTAAACAAGCTTTCAGAGGACATCTAAGTCAGAAAACGCATCATCGATCTAATCTACATTGTACATGATCATTGATATCGGTACAGGTGTGAATGTAGATAAAAGGATACACTTCTTATTGAGAATATCATCAAGTCCTGAATATTAGCTGGATTATATAGAAGAGGATGGGAGGTCTTTGTATAACGCTACAATTTGTAGATTCAGATCTCGTTTAAAGTCGTGTGTATAGTTGTCCATGGAAGTAATCGAATTGCTTCAGCTTTGATGTTGTGAATCTACAAATTGTTTCTGTCTTTCCAACTCCTTCACCTCACTTTTTTCATTTCATATTTTTTTTTTTTTTTTTTTTGCAAATCACAGTGCTAGTTTTTCCTTGTCTCTATGAGCTGGTTGTATATAAATCGTCCATTTCCTGATTAAATCTATACCATTATGAAGCAAAACAGATTTTATTTACTTGTTTATCCTATTTGGAGCCATATTTTTTAATTTGAATCGTTTCTAAGGGAGTTTCGGTTTCAGTAAAGAAGGCACAAGAAGAAATTTTACAATTTTGCTGTTTGATTGGAACAACGGCTGTATGCTTTCTGTCATCTTTAAAATAACACTCCATTTCAGTAATCTTTTTAACAACACTGCGTTTCAGTCATCATTTAAACAACACTGCATTTCAGTCATCTTTTAAACAACACAGCGTTTCAGTAAGCATTTAAACAACACTGCGTTTCAGTCACTACTTAAACAACACAGCGTTTCATTCGTGTATTAAACAACACCACATTTCAGTCATCTTTTTAAACAACACTACCTTTCAGTCATCTTTTATACAACACTACGTTTCTGTCATCATTTAAAAAACACTACATTTCATTCATCTTTTAAACACCACAGCGTTTCAGTCATCTTTTAAACAACACTACATTTCAGTCATCATTTAAACAACACTGCGTTTCTGTCATCTTTTTAAACAACACTACATTTCTGTCATCATTTAAACAACACTGCGTTTCATTCTTCATTTAAACAACACTAAGTTTCTGTCATCATTTAAACAACACTACATTTCAGTCATCTTTTAAACAACACTGCGTTTCATTCATGTATTAAACAACACTACATTTCAGTAATCTTTTAAACAGCACTACATTTCTGTCATCATTTAAACAACACTACATTTCTGTCATCATTTAAACAACACTGCATTTCAGTTATCTTTTAAACAACACTACGTTTCTGTCATTTTTTAAACAACACTACATTTCTGTCATCTTTTAAACAACACAGTGTTTCAGTCATCTTTTAAACAACACAGCGTTTCAGTCATCATTTAAACAACACAGCGTTTTTTAGTCATCTTTTAAACAAGACTACGTTTCAGTCATCGTTTCAACAACACTACATTTCAGTCATCTTTTAAACAACACAGCGTTTCAGTCATCTTTTAAACAACACTACGTTTCTGTCATCATTTAAACAACACTACATTTCATTCATCTTTTAAACAACACACCGTTTCAGTCATCTTTTATACAACACTACGTTTCTGTCATCATTTAAACAACACTACATTCCATTCATCTTTTAAACACCACAGCGTTTCAGTCATCTTTTAAACAAGACTACATTTCAGTCATCTTTTAAACAACAGAGCGTTTCAGTCATCTTTTAAAAAACACTACATTTCTGTCATCATTTAAACAACACTGCGTTTCTATCATCTTTTAAACAACACTACATTTCTGTCATCATTTAAACAACACTACGTTTCTGTCATCTTTTAAACAACACTACGTTTCTGTCATCTTTTAAACAACACTACATTTCTGTCATCATTTAAACAACATTACGTTTCTGTCATCATTTAAACAACACTACATTTCTGTCATCATTTAAACAACACTACGTTTCAGTCATCTTTTAAACAACACTACATTTCAGTCATCATTTAAACAACATTACGTTTCTGTCATCATTTAAACAACACTACATTTCTGTCATCATTTAAACAGTACTGCGTTTCTATCATCTTTTAAACAACACTACATTTCTGTCATCATTTAAACAACACTACATTTCTGTCATCATTTAAACAACACTGCGTTTCAGCCATCATTTAAACAATACTGCATTTCAGTTATCTTTTAAACAACACTACATTTCAGTCATCTTTTAAACAACACTGCGTTTCATTCATGTATTAAACAACACTACATTTCAGTCATCGTTAAAACAACACTGCGTTTCTGTCATCTTTTAAACAACACTACATTTCATTCATCTTTAATACGGCTCTTACATATTAGTTTCACACGATAATGTCCATGATTATTATTTTAAAAATCATATAAAAGAACTACATTAGACATGCAAAATTTACACGATTTGTTTGGTCAAAATTGGTCCGGAACTAGGAAAGATTTAATCACTAACTGATCCCTAAGACAATGGAAAAAACATTGAGTGGAGGAGGAAGTCCATTCTAGACATGTTTTACGATAATTAAGTCAGTTACTGCAAAAATTATTCCCCCATCAATATCAATTCAGTTGAGGCAGTTTTCGCTGCCAAATGGCCTTGGCGTATTACGGTAGATTTCACCACGCGAATATATTCCTGTGTACAGTGAATAAAACATTGAAAAAACGTATTAAAAACAATGCTTCAGATCACATTGTCATACAAAAATAGTCCGAAACCATGGGTTATTATAATATAGAATTTATGACGTAGTTGGTATTACATAGTTTTTATGACATTATGATATAGTTATTAAGGTACTGTTATTATGACATATATATTTTGACATAGTTATTTTGACATAGTTATTTTGACATAGTTATTATGATATGAATATTATGACAGGGTTATCATGTTTTCGTTATTATGACATAGTCAGAAATATGGCACAGTTATTAGGATATAACTATTATGACATATTTGTTAGGGTTTTCATGACAAAGTTATAATGTCATAATTATCATGACATAGTTATTTTGACATCTCTATTATGACAAAGTTATTATGACATCTCTATTATGACATAATTATTATGACGTACAACATTTGTTCCCTTGCATGGTGTAAATTTACCCTGGGTTTAACCCTTTTTTAATTTTTAGAAAAAAAAATCTGGACTTTAACGTATAAGCGGACAGCTTCGTACGGATGTATTGTAAATGGCTTAGGACGTTATGTGCAGTAAAGGTTTACAATTATACTACCCGTGACGTACATTTGATAGCATTTTGGAGACGATAGGATTTTTTTTTCTGAAAATGTTTCCAAAATAAATCAAAAATTGAAAATGTAATACTTGTAGTATATCAATAAATCATTTTCAAATAAGGAAATTATTTTTTGTGATATAGGAATTCTCACAAACGCCTTTTGTTAATAATATGATCAGATATATTTTTTTTACCGTATAATCGAGTGTAAGCGTAAACATTGAATCAGACCCTATGTAACATAAAACATTCATTACTAAGACGTCTGCAGTGTTAAGGAGTGTTTTGGTACGCTCTGCATACGGTGTACTTTGTTGGTCCAGCATTACGTACTCTGCTATAGATTCCCGACGTGTCCTTACCAACCGATAGCAATCTGAAAGTGGCGAGGAAATTTTAATCGCCTACATGATAACACCACGAATGTTAGCATACAGCCACATGGGTAATTTGATTTTCAATTGTGAATTGCCTTTCGCAGCCATTCTCTAAGGACCTGTTTGAGAACACGCACAAAATGGGATTATCCAGGATAACGGCACCAAACTGTTGATCGAAGTGAACGCTTTGCCTTTCACATGAATATTTTAACAGATTTTCAAAATTGATGCATATATGCCTGCCTGTTACCTACAGACACATAGTGAAGCCGATTGTTATTGCTGAACTGTGTCTTAGAGGAGATAACTTTTATTGGTGTTTTACGTACAATCTCAAGAAGGACTCCGAACTTAAATTGTAGTTCCCGGAACCTCTCTTGGGACAATATTTATACATTCGATATCTTTATCTGCCGAACTGAATTCATTATCAAAGTGTACAAGTACAATGGCTTTCCAATATAAAACCATTCTTGACATATTTATCCTGAAGTTTATTTAATAGAAACTATGAATCAATAACGGAAGGTGAATTATTTAACACTTAAAACAATAATTCGAAACACACTCTTTAATAGGGACTGGTCACGTGATTTTTCCTGACGCTGCACGTACGATGCAACACATATACACATTGGGATTCTGTGTCCGAGACAGGACTGATGTTTTAAAAGCTTTCGTACATGTACTGTCTTACTTAAAAGAGGTGAAAATATGGTATCCCAAGACGTTTAAGGGTTCATGTAGCTTGCATCAAGTTATCTGGGTCATTGCCAGGAACATACTCCTGAAAAACTGTCGAACACTTTATCAGAACACGCATATTAACAACACAAGAATAAACTTTATCTTAAGTACTAAAGTCTTGGTAAGTTAAAGTCGGGGTTTATATTTTGGAGCGAAGAGTGTGAAAAAAGAATCACTCAAATTTACTTTAAAGTAAACTTAAAAGAAAATAAAAAAAATTAAAAAAGGGTATGCATCATTTATCATTAAAATGTTCTAAAGAAACTGGTGAGCTGAAATACCCGGTGATCTTTCCTCTTCCCTGTACCACACAACATTCCACGACGTCAGAAAGAACGAACATTATATGCTAGAAGAAAATACTAGTGACAGAAAATATTCTCTATTTTGATGGGAGGCAGTGTGTCTTCAGAGTCAGGAAGCCTGTCGCATATGAATGTTTCGGAAGAAAGGAAGTTGTTTTACGTTGACTAATAAATGAGAAGGATATTATAACATGGCAATATCCGGATCAGCACTTGCATTCCGCACTAAAAACAAATAACGTAATTAATTTACGGCATAATGATAAATTGTTTGACATTTTAATGTTTTAATTCTTTTAGACAGGAAAGTCTGAATATTAACACAGCATGTCGAATTTCAACTAGACAATAAGCGAAGCTTACAAATAAAAAATCTAAATCTTGCAATACAGAATTATTAAACTACTAAAAGTATGAATAATATTTTCAATGCACAGAGTTGTAACAAAATAAAATTTAAAAAAAAGCATCAAGTGTGCAATGTTCAGATCTGTGCAAAATCTATCAAACGTGAAATCAACATACAGCTTACCGAGACAGCAAGTCGACATTTAGTGGTATTGTTAAAAATAAACAATTAGCCCCAGTGTAGTGATCGTATGTTCGTGTTTAGTCTCCTGGTGATAGTCCGCCCCTTTTGCCGATTTATAGTGCTACCCTACATAAGGACCCAAACCGGTCACATTATACTGACAACGGGCAAACCAGCCGTCTCTCTCCCAGATGCTAAGCGCTAAGCACGAGAAGCAACTTCCTTACAGGGGTGAACACTCGACTAAAAGCCAAAAGTGAGGCATTGGCAAGGAAGACATAGGAGGACGAAAGAAGAGAAAATATATGCTCTAAAAAAATCGCCTTTAATAATCATGCAATGGGGGCATCAGGTACAATAGGGGCAGCAATCATTGTAAGTATCGCACCATATACGTCACGTTAGGTGCTGATGAAACCGTATCTTGTTGCACTATTAAGTTGAGTGATTACGCGTTATTGTGACTGGTTCGATTAACAAGCTACCCTGACTAGTTGTGCAATTTCATGGTGATTGCGCTATAAAAGCGTTCGGCACTGGCTCAATCTTTAGTGGACATTCCGTCACTGGCTCAATCTTTAGTGGATATTCCGTCAGTGGATCCACCATTAGTGGACATTCCGTCAGTGGATCCACCATTAGTGGACATTCCGTCAGTGGATCCACCATTAGTGGACATTCCGTCAGTGGATCCACCATTAGTGGACATTACGTCAGTGGATCCACCATTAGTGGACATTCCGTCAGTGGATCCACCATTAGTGGACAGTATGGCTCCAACATTAGTGGACACTTTCTTTAATGATTGATTGTAAAAGAAATTAAAACACGCCAATTGAAAAGTGCAGTTCATGCTATATAAGATAACTATTGTATTACTGTACTGGTTTGATTACAAATATTGTTTCAGCATAATTTTTGTTCAAAATTTAATTATGATAAACTTTAAGAATGTAATGCAGTATAATGGGTACAAGAAAACATAAAGTCATACTTTATACAAACAATTTTATTTCAAATAAATAGTTCAACTAGACCTTCATCTTTTCACTAGTTTCAAGATATATTCCCAAATCAGTACAATAAGTTCATAAAAAAAAAACTACTTAATGTTTATTGATAAGGCGCGAGTAATTAGTAATTTAACGCAACTTAATTATTAATCAACAGCGACTAAACCTTCATAGAAAGTTGACTGCTACAAATATATGTATAAACGTATTCGTATTATTTGATTAATCGTTCAAAGTGTGTACTTCCCAGCGACGACTCATTAATAACAAATGTAGTTAAGTGTTCCGACCAAAACTCGTTCGTCCTTCGATTTGAGTCATTAGTATAGACCAGATCGGTTTTAACTATTTAAGTTTTATTGCGACTTTTGTTTAAAGAGAGAGAGAGAGAGAGAGAGAGAGAGAGAGAGAGAGAGAGAGAGAGAGAGAGAGAGAGAGAGAGAGAGAGAGAGAGAGAGAGAGAACCCATAAAAAAACGTTACATAGTTTACCAAATTGTAGCTTGTAGATAATACAGATTTCTGAAGTTAATGATATACCTCGGAACATAGTTTTCCGTTACTGGATTAGTTTCATTTTATTTCTTTAATTTTGAAATCTTATTCCATATCACACAAAAAAAAGTTCTGTTTTTGTCGGGTCTAACACCCCTATCCGTTCGTTTGACGCCATCTTTGCGTCAAAATGCAATCGGGCCATTGTATACGGTACGGCGATGGAACATTCCCCATGTCGATAGCGACCGAGATTGGCTTCATTACAACAACATACACATCGGATATTAGTCGTAAGGGAGCTGTTTTGTAGTCTCGACTTTTCTTTTGATATTCAAATTCTTTATTCACCGCGATCGGAATCTATTTACCAAGTAAGCATGAAAATAAAGTATATTTAATCTAAACCAGCAGAACAAAAGTAAACAAGCTTTTGACAAGCGATCCATTCAGATGAATATATGTACGGAGTTCCCTTTGGTGATATACACATTCAGAAAATTGCATGCAATGTTTTTTTTTCATCTTTGTCCTGTTAAATTGTTTTCGTATATAGTTGGCTTTGGTACAGATATAAAACGTTTGGAATGTTAAATGTCTTTTTTTCAATACAGGTTTTGGCTTACGGTTTATTTTTTAACGTCCTATTTTCAGTGCAGGTTTGATCCAAAAATCTATTATTATCACCATACAGAAGAAAATATAGTTTTAAACGAGCAGTCAGTTTGATACACTTAAACTTCATACTTTAGGTTTACTATAGATTTTTCTATATATACGACTTGATTAAAGTTTAAAAGGACGTTTTGTCGGAGAGAAGTGTTAAATTGTTAAAAACTAGAACAATGGAAGAAAAGTGTTGTCGCCATGGAAACGTCATTAGATATATCTCCAAGTGAAATACAAATCGATTTTGTACTTTAAAACTAATAACAAAACGATTCATTTGTGTGGCAGAAGTTTCTGGTTTTTAACACATGTTTCGCGCTCTCTAGAAAAATCGTTTTTCGTCATACGAGTAAAATTTATATGTCGCTTAACGGAAAATAATTTCAATACACTGCAGAACGATCGTGTAAACATAGAACGGTGAGGCTTTTGTCTTTAAATGATTCTAAACCAATCAAATATATATTATAGATTAATTATAGCTTTGTGTCATAAAGCAACATCAACTTAAACGTTTTCACAGGAATATTATTATATCAATTGTTCGTTTGAAAAGTTGCCCAAGAATATATTTTCAGTGGTACATTGTAGCATAACTATGCAGAATAAAAAAATGTAAATAAAACGATGAGCCGTCAGAATTCGATACAACAACATTCCATTGTTTATCCTGTCTAAACGAGAATGTTTGCCTTAAAGGGTAAACTCATTGACAACTGTATACTTGCCATGTTAGACACTGAGGGTATATTCCAGAGGTTCATTTATGCAAAATCTGAGGATACGGGCAAACACACAAGCGGTAGTTGGCACAAGTTCCAAAGACAGCACCTAGGTACTTATTTCAATCGGATTTTAAAATCAGCATTTGCATTCCGTTTCAAGTAGTAATTTCGCCTTCACAAACATTTAGAAGCGATAGACAATCGGCTTGAAGCAAGCTTGTCTATGTGTTCCAAAACTCCGAACGAATCATACATAAACGATTTTGTAACACATTAAGAATCGATCGAGAGGGTATTTTCTAAATCAATCACAAAGAAGAGTAGAGTGTTTCCACAATGTTGTTACAACGGGAGGGTTAAGGAGTCCTAATAAATACACGCTGCCAATACTTACAGTGGCATATTTTTCTTCTCGGGATATACGGGACGACTGTTTTACCTATATTACAGCTTGTGTTTGAATTCGGCAAATTCCCCAGGTTTTAGCAGTCTCCGCTATGCTAGTCCTCTTTAAATCTTTTCCGCATAAAAAGTTCAAACACAAAATTTTATTTCCTTTTTTTTTTTTTTATTTGATGGAGAAATATACCTTACGTAAATCGGCAAAACCTGCCAATAGGATAAAATATCCTCTGGGATACGTTTCTAGGAACGTCTTAGCAAATGATCGGTATGCTCATAGTACAACTGCATAGTAAGCACATTATCATTCGACAATGGGATATTATTTGCGAGCAGATTTCCCTTTGATCCAGTGAAAACATGGTCAACATAAATAAGTATTGTAATACGATCTATTTTAAAAGACTGCACTACCACGCATTTTCTTGTAGTGGAATAGTACATTGTATATTGATACAGTAAAATTCAGGATATTTGAAATCCTAACCTAAGCAGGTAGAAATAATGCCGGGATTGATAAATAACAGTTAAGCTATATTTCAGATACTGGTCTACAAGATATAGCGGAAAACATGTAGAGAGAAATACCAAAATATCCGGGAGTATTTAGGGGGAAAAATCATGACCCTTAACTTCGAAATTCTGAATATATAGGAGCACGTTCAGTGAAGTTAAGGAATGTAACTTGTTGTATTAAATTAAGAATTTATCCGAAAACATATTATACGGTATCATTTCATAAAACAGTTATTGACTTTGTAAATACAATGAATGTTCTCCCGCCGGAGAAAACCACCTTTCTGGGGTTCACTATTACTTGTAGTAACCTCAGAAGTTAATAATTCTATAGTATAGACTAGGTGAGGGTGAAGTTCAAACCTAGAATTCACACACATTTTTATTAAAAGCTCAACTTATACACAACTGTAGAATTTGAATTGAAAAAAATGTGTAGTTTCATCAACTCTTTCTAATCTCTTCCTTGACACTGTCACACTTTTGGCTTTTAAATGAGCGGTCGCCCCTTGAGGAAGGCTTTTGGTTCTGTCCCCATCTGGTCTCTAAACATGAAAGTTGTAACTCCTGCTTAACGCTCTGCGTAACAGGAGTGGGACGACTGACACGCCCTTTTGTCAGTATAATATGACCGGGTGGGGATGTCCTGCTGGGTGTTTCCGGCAGTATGTGTCAGTGAGGTACCGCTATAAATCGGCATAATTCCGCGCTATCACAAGGAGACGATCTCAAAAACACCACAACCTCCTAAAACAAATATACAAACTAGAGACATTGAACTCACATACAGGGGAGGACGTCTGTAAATGACCATAGCTGTTGATAAGGGCGTTAAACAGTAGAAAATCAAACAAAATCAGCGCATATCTACCCATACGTAATAACCAACATTTGAGACAATTGATAGATCACCAAGCACTCCGTGAGGTCAAATACACCAGCCACGCAAATGTAATACAACTAATATGTACAGGATTTGTCTGGCAGCAGGTATTATGCCACCACCATGGTTTCATTTTCCTTTTTTGTCCTTGATTTTTTGGGCACAAATATTACGACTCGTCTGATAAAAAAGCCAGGTGTGAAAATTCCAAATTGATTCAAGTCACTAACACGATTGGCTATAAAAACAAATCCCCCTTCATTGTAGATTGATGAACTAAATGAAAAACCGATCTGAGAACAAATGGAGCTTTTCAATCTCGTCTGAAGCACAAATACATCGGCGGTGACAGGATAAGGTCTGTCCTTGTGGAATCCAATACGTCATACTGGTCAAAGCTTTGCTTCTGAGGGAAAGGCGACCATCGAGACACAGGACGACATGCCGGCATTGCAATCACTTGCTCACACATCAACGCCTGTCTGGTTTTCCTACCTACTCCACAGTAAATTGATCAAAGGTTTTTTTCTAGTATGGTTTTTATTTCCAAGAATTTGATTTCAACATCATCAGGTTGTTCTATTGCTAACAAAACAAATCGGCATATTCCTTTCTGAAACACGCCTGCTTGACGGCTTAGATACAAATTGATTTTAAGTCCGAGATCAGCAGCGCCAACTTGTTCAAAGACAATTAGGCTAATCATAGATTAACAGCAATTTTAAAATCATGATAAAATTATTTCTGGTAAAACTAACTTATACAATTTTATGAAACTAACACACCCGTCAGTTTCCTTTCACCTGCTCTTTTAAGGATACACACACACGGATTTGAATTAAAGGAGAAATGAGATTTCCTTTAATCAAGAAATTAAGTTAATCACCTTTGGATCAACTTGGTCCTTAAGCATATCAATTATTGACTGTTTAGAACAAATAAATTGATTAGGAATTATTTAATTTTCATTTCCTACTTTCAATTGTTGGGATAGTACAAGTCGTTATAAAACTGTACCACGACCTACATATTTGATTGTATGCATCCTTTGTATTTTATTTGTGTTTGGATCTAGCGACGAATTACCAGGAACTTGTCTGTACTGTCAGTATTACTTCGCTGATTACACCACACGATATACATTGTATTATATTTTTGTAAACTATTCACAGCCGCCATTTGCATTTAAAGTTCCAAACGACGTCGATGAGTACGCTTGTACAAAGTCATAGTTGGTCAAATAAATGTCTCTATTGCATCATATAGCCTCTTTTAAGCAAAACGACATATTTTGCAAAATATAATCCAGATTAGCTGTTCAGGTTCGTCTGGAACATTAAAATGATTGAACAGTTCAGACAATCACTTGACAACAGTAAGGTCCGCGATATGGCATAATGCATACTAAAATTGATTACATTACTCTGTGAATATTGGCCGGATATTAGGCTTATACAATTTCTAACCTTTCTTCTATTTACAATTCTAGTAGATAACCCTGCGTTCTTTCTCTGGTAAATGACCGCCTTCATTATTTCTAATAGATAATCCTTACTTCTTTCTCCAGAAAATGTCCGCATTCGTAGCTAGTAGAAAACCCAGCCGCATTTGAATTCAATAAAAAAAAAAAAAAAAAAAAAGACTGAAAGTATTGGATGTATGTACCGTTTGCACTGTGTTATGGGATTTGCTAATGTGTGTATGAACGTTTTACTTATATAAACGTCCATGCGAGTGTATGTTATTTCATATGATGCAAGTACACGTAAAGTTAAAGCACTACATAAGGGTAACATTATACGATACACAAAAAGTGAAGGTTATACTGCACGGTCTGCTCAGAAACATCGGTTTGTATATGTAAAACATTTTATTCGCTCTATTAAAGCAGCCCTTTGACGTTGACCTTGAAAAATAAAACAACTTTCATTTTACATGTTTCTTCTAAAACATTGTATATTTTTTAGTTTCTACAAAAAAAAACAAAAACAAAAAACAAAACATAACAAGAATCACATCAGAAACATAAGTATATTTATTTTTAAAAAGACTGACAATTAGACGTGTTTATGAAATGTATGTCATTTAAACGTCCCACAATGTATATAGTAAAGAGAGATAGCTCTCACACGACAATTTTTTTTGATCTGGTAGACGAAATTCGGCAGTGCGAAAAACTCGTAATCCGGACGGTTTGGGTTGGGAATGAAGGTGGTCGGATTATCGAGGGTCCACTGTACCATGTTTGATATGGTGATGTCCGGTTTACCGATTTGCCGTACAGGAAAGTGTCAATATAAGGTTTTGGCACTTCCAGGTCTGATATCTAGTTCTGGGCTTATCGTCTGTGATCCTAGAAATATGTTTCGACATTCTATTAGGACATTTCTACAAATATTACCGGGTTTAAATCGACAAGGGAAGATATCTGTAACCATTATTGTTAATGGTAATGGAATTTTAGTCGGTAGTTTAATTTACAATTGCGGGTCAGTTTTTAAAATGGTCTTTATATATTTTTTGTACACACAGTTTTTATTTATCTATTTATTTTTCTGAAATGTATTAACTACATAGAAAACAAGTGAATTGAATATTATGGAATATTCTAGGGTAGTGTGATTTTGTTCATAGGGCATAAAACTTTTTATTGTTTTTGTGATACGGCCGAATTGTGGGGATAAGCTTGTTTGATAAATTGGATAGTGAGAAAACCCCGGTTAGTTGATGTTTTGCGACAAGGACATATTGCAGACTGGACGACAGAGATTTACATCGTATTGTACGTGTTTATCTCAAGCTATACCTATTTTTTGTTCATACCCTAACTATTCATCTAAATTGTGTACACTTTGTATTTAGTGTTGAATTAACGATGTTAGTTACTTATCTCTATTTATAACTATTTATATATATTGTTTGTTCATCTAATTATTCTCACAAAGTATATATTTGCATTTGAAAAATCCTAGATACTTATATTAGTTATATCTATTGTTTGGTAACTACTATATATCTATCTACTCTTACAAACTGTATTATTTACTTTTTATTAATGACTTAAGGTACTCGTCTCCAGTTATGTTTATTGTTTTGTCCACCCCCTGACTACTCTGACAAGGTGCTTTTATTGTTAAAATCAATGATTGCGGATGTTTTTCACCAGTTACGCCTACTGTTTTGTTCATCCTCTATAACAATTAGTTACGTATTGTATATATATGTATGTTGATGATTCTATGTTTTGCTTATGAGCCGTAAGGCTTCAAGTTGAATAAACGATACTATACAGATATTATCTTGTGTCCGAACCTATTTCATCACTTAGGCACAACATAATATTTACCACCATGTATTGGTTCAGAGATCAACATTCCCCATAACATCGCATGCAAAGGGCAAGTATTTTTAATTTGATACAGTCTTTAAAACACAGATACGTCGAAAACGTCAAATTTGTGAGATGGTATGAAAGTCTAAAATTTCCACTTCAACATCTCTAGTCCCCGTGCTCTCGTTAATTCAGCGAAGCTCCCAGAACAAGCTAGATAAAATGATGTACCTAAAGCCTGTACCGAACTATGTAAATATCAATTCAAATTTGTTTAATGACATTTCATTGTCCGGGGACCAATGTCGTAGAAGCTGTTAGCATAAATTTCCAACCTTTTGGGATACCACCACGAGCTGGATCTCACTAATCGTCACAAATCTAAGCTTCACAACGCCTGATAACAAATCACCTCGTGTGAGGAATCCGAGTGTTGGCTTTGTCACTGTGGGAATACACAGCCAGTTGTTCAGACGGTCTGTACGGAAATCTCAGATTACGTAAACTAAGATGTTTAATCTCAAAATGTACTTGAAACGATTTAATTAACGTTTTAATGAACAATACTTCCAGTTTCAGTTTTATGGGGTTTTCTTCTCTATACTGACTTTTGTAGTGATTGGTTTTGCGCGTTCATAAAATGAATTTAAGAAGAAAAGCCAATTGAAAATGGCAAGTAAAATCAATTAGCCCCTCCTTCCCGGCTGTACATACACAGTCAGGTTTTTTTCTTGCAAATTAATTACATTAAATTTGGAAGCTGAGTTATTTATTTTTTTCTTATCAAGAAAATGAGAGTTAAATTTAACTAATTGTACAACAAAACGTAATATGATAATTACTATTTTAATAAAGCGTACCCATTTTCATGTGAATTTGTCCCGTGAGTTGAAAAAGTATCGGAGTTTACATGTAAATTCTGATTTCCCGTCATTGAGCACAACTTTCATTGCGTACAGACTGCTTTAAATTGCTGTTCCAAAATAAAAATATAAAAGACGAACCTCTGTGGATTTGTCTGTTATTTCAAAGGGATCAATTAACTCCTTCAATCACCATTAAACATTACATCTCCACAAGAAAAAAATCTGCTTTGGATGCAAATCAAGAAATGCCATACATTTTAAAAGAGCTTTTTTTCTAGCGATCAAGGATGTAAAGCATGCATGCAACTTTCTATCTTTAAATCACATTATTGAATTGAATAAAATAACTTAAGGCTAGGCTGAACGATGGTAAGCAATAAGACATTGTCATCCATACGCGAAGGATACAGGGGGAAATATGTCGAAAAAATGTCTTCTTTTCCTTTGGACTGATTTAAATTCTGTATCAAAAATCAATTTTGTTCGTAAACAATACCACTGGTCTTGTTACATTGTCCTGCAGGGCGGAAACATATTATTTGTCTTTGTTAATAGTTTGTCTTTTTAAGGACGGTTTCTCTGTCTTAATAACATGTTTCGCAATTGTTGTAATTTACATTCAAACAGTCAAAAAATCATTAAATGTTTGCGTGCTTGCTATTTTCTAGGTACTCGGTCTTCTTGAAAATGTTTGGGTACTTTGGACTGATTGACCAGTTTTGCCAAAAAAAATCATTTATTCAATTTTTAAAATCCTCCCTCCCCCCCCCCCCCCCCCCCCCCCCCCCCCCCCCCCCCCCCTCCAAAAAAAAAAAAAAAGAAAAAAAAAAGGCAGATTAGCTCCCCTTCTCCTCGATGATATGCTAACAACACAAATAAACAATGCTAATGTATTTAAGACCCTATTTTCATTTTTCATTCATGCTTAATTCTTCGAACCAAATAGTATAAAAAAATTTATATAAAAAAAATAAAATAACATTCTAACTAGTTTCCTCCAAATACATACTTCTTACTTACATCTGTTTTTGGCCACGTTATCAAGAAGACATGTATTCATTTTGTAATTCTTTGGCTCTCGTAGATCCAAGTAATATTTCTTATCCAACATTAACAATGTTTCTTGTCCAACACAAGCCATATATCGTATCCAATGCAAGCTATGTTTCTGATCCATCGCAAGTCATATGACTTATCCAACAAATGTCATATGTCTGATTCACAATTAGCCATGTTTTTTTTATCAACACACGACGTTTTTCTTATCCAACACAAGTAGTGTTTGGTATCTAACACAAGCCGTCCATCACAAGTCATATTTCTTTTCCCAAACAATGTTTCTGAATCGCCACAAACAATGTTTTTGATCAACAAACGTCATTTTTCTTATCCATCATATGTCATCATTCCTTTCCAAAACAAACCATGTTTCTGATTCATCACAAGCAATGTTTTGAACAACACAAGCCATGTTTCTGATTCAACATAAACAATGCTTCTTATCCAAAACAAGCCATATTTCTGATCAAACACGTCACTTTTCTGATCCAACATAAGCAATGTCGCTGATGCAACGATAGCCATATTTCGGATCCAACAAAAACTATTTTTTATCAACACATGTCATGTTTCTTATCCAAATAAAACCATGTTTCTTTCTGATATCAGTCAAGTTATGTATCTGATCGATCAAAGGTAACATTTTTGTTTGGCGATATCCCGGTTTTAAATATCTTAAAAATCTACTATTTTCAATGTTACCCTGAGGGTTACCTGTTGACATGTCCACCCGTTGTCAATGTTACCCTGAGGGTTACCTGTTGACATGTCCACCCGTTGTCAATGTTACCCTGTACGGTTACCTGTTGACATGTCCACCCGTTGTCAATGTTACCCTGAGGGTTACCTGTTGACATGTCCACCCGTTGTCAATGTTACCCTGAGGGTTACCTGTTGACTGGTCCACCCGTTGTCAATGTTACCCTATAGGATTACCTGTTGACATGTCCACCCGTTGTCAATGTTAACCTGACGGTTACCTGTTGACATGTCCACCCGTTGTCAAGGTTACCCTGAGGGTTACCTGATGACATGTCCACCAGTTATCAATGTTACCCTGACGGTTACCTGTTGACATGTCCACCCGTTGTCAATGTTACCCTGTAGGGTTACCTGTTGACTGGTCCACCCGTTGTCAATGCTACCCTGTAGGGTTACCTGTTGACTGGTCCACTCGTTATCAATGTTACCCTGAGGGTTACCTGTTGACATGTCCACCCGTCGTCAATGTTACCCTATAGGGTTACCTGTTGACATGTCCACCCGTCGTCAATGTTACCCTATAGGATTACCAGTTGACATGTCCACCCGTTATCAATGTTACCCTATAGGGTTTCCTATTGACATGTCCACCCGTCGTCAATGTTACCCTGTAGGGTGACCTGTTGACATGTCCACCCGTCGTCAATGTTACCCTATAGGGTTACCTGTTGACATGTCCACCCGTCGTCAATGTTACCCTATAGGGTTACCTGTTGACATGTCCACCCGTCGTCAATGTTACCCTGTAGGGTTACCTGATGACTGGTCCACCCGTTATCAATGTTACTCTAACGGTTACCTATTGACTTATCCACCCGTTGTCAATGTTACCCTGAGGGCTACCTGTTGACTGGTCCACTCGTTATCAATGTTACCCTGAGGGTTACCTGTTGACATGTCCACCCGTCGTCAATGTTACCCTATAGGGTTACCTGTTGACATGTCACCCGTCGTCAATGTTACCCAATAGGATTACCAGTTGACATGTCCACCCGTTATCAATGTTACCCTATAGGGTTTCCTATTGACATGTCCACCCGTCGTCAATGTTACCCTGTAGGGTTACCTGTTGACATGTCCACCCGTCGTCAATGTTACCCTATAGGGTTACCTGTTGACATGTCCACCCGTCGTCAATGTTACCCTATAGGGTTACCTGTTGACATGTCCACCCGTCGTCAATGTTACCCTGTAGGGTTACCTGATGACTGGTCCACCCGTTATCAATGTTACTCTAACGGTTACCTATTGACTTATCCACCCGTTGTCAATGTTACCCTGAGGGCTACCTGTTGACTGGTCCACCCGTTGTCAATGTTACCCTGAGGGTTACCTGTTGACATGTCGACTCGTTGTCAATGTTACCCTATAGAGTTACCTGTCGACATGTCCACCCGTTGTCAATGTTACCCTGTAGGGTTGCCTGTTGACATGTCCACCCGTTATCAATATTACCCCGACGGTTACCTGTTGACTGGTCCACCCGTTGTCAATGTTACCCTGAAGGTTACCTGTTGACTGGTCCACCCGTTATCAATGTTACCCTGAAGGTTACCTGTTGACTGGTTCACCCGTTATTAATGTTATCCACAGGGTTACCTGTTGACATGTCCACCCGTTATCAATGTGACCCTGTAGGGTTACCTGTTGACATGTCCACCCGTTGTCAATGTTACCCTGAGGGTTACCTGTTGACATGTCCACCCGTTGTCAATGTTACCCTGAGGGCTACCTGATGACTGGTCCATCCGTTGTCAATGTTACCCTGTAGGGTTACCTGTTGACATGTCCACCCGTTATCAATGTTACCCTGAGGGTTATCTGTTTACTGGTCCACCCGTTGTCAATGTTACCCTGTAGGGTTTCCTGTTGACTGGTCCACCCGTTGTTAATGTTATCCTGTAGAGTAACCTGTTGACTGGTCCACCCGTTATCAATGTTACCCTGTAGGGTTTCCTGTTGACTGGTCCACCTGTTGTCAATGTTACCCTGTAGGGTTACCTATTGACTGATCCACCCGTTGCCAATGTTACCCTGTAGGGTTTCCTGTTGACATGTCCACCCGTTATCAATGTTACCCTGTAGGGTTACTTATTGACTGATCCACCCGTTGTCAATGTTACCCTGTAGGGTTACCTATTGACTGATCCACCCGTTGTCAATGTTACCCTGTAGGGTTTCCTGTTGAATGGTCCACCCGTTATCAATGTTACCCTGAGTGTTACCTATTGACATGTCCACCCGTTATCAATGTTACCCTGTAGGGTTACCTGTTGACTGGTCCACCCGTTATCAATGTTACCCTGTAGGGTTACCTGTTGACTGGTCCACCCGTTGTCAATGTTACCCTGTAGGGTTTACCTGTTGACTGGTCTACCCGTTGTCAATGTTACCCTGTAGGGTTTACCTGTTGACTGGTCCTCCCGTTGTCAATGTTACCCTGTAGGGTTTACCTGTTGACTGGTCCACCCGTTGTCAATGTTACCCTGTAGGGTTTCCTGTTGACATGTCCACCCGTTGTCGATGTTACCCTGAGTGTTACCTGTTGACATGTCCACCCGTTTTCAATGTTACCCTGTAGGGTTTTCTGTTGACATGTCCACCCGTTGTCAATGTTACCCTGTAGAGTTTCCTGTTGACATGTCCACCCGTTGTCAATGTTACCCTGAGTGTTACCTGTTGACATGTTCACCCGTTGTCAATGTTACCCTGAGTGTTACCTGTTGACATGTCCACCCGTTGTCAATGTTACCCTGAGGGTTACCTGTTGACATGCCCACCCGTTGTCAATGTTACCCTGTAGGGTTACCTGTTGACATGTCCACCCGTTGTCAATGTTACCCTGATGGTTACCTGTTGACTGGTTCATCCGTTATCAATGTTCCCCTGTATGGTTGCCTGTTGACTGGTCCACCCGTTATCAATGTTACCCTGTAGGGTTACCTATTGACTGGTCCACCCGTTATCAATGTTACCCTGAGGGTTACCTGTTGACATGTCCACCCGTTGTCAATGTTACCCTGTAGAGTTACCTGTTGACTGGTCCACCCGTTATCAATGTTACCCTGAGGGTTACCTGTTGACATGTCCACTCGTTGTCAATGTTACCCTGTAGGGTTACCTGTTGACTGGTCCACCCGTTGTCAATGTTACCCTGAGTGTTACCTGTTGACTGGTCCACCCGTTGTCAATGTTACCCTGAGTGTTACCTGTTGACTGGTCCACCCGTTGTCAATGTTACCCTGAGTGTTACCTGTTGACTGGTCCACCCGTTATCAATGTTACCCTATAGGATTACCTGTTGACTGGTCCACCCGTTGTCAATGTTACCCTGTAGGGTTACCTGATGACTGGTCCACCCGTTATCAATGTTACCCTGCGGGTTACCTGTTGACTGGTCCACCTGTTGTCAATGTTACCCTGACGGTTACCTGTTGACTGGTCTACCCGTTGTCAATGTTACCCTGAGGGCTACCTGTTGACTGGTCCACCCGTTATCAATGTTACCCTGAGGGTTACTTGTTGACATGTCCACCCGTTGTCAATGTTACCATGTAGGGTTTCCTGTTGACTGGTCCACCCGTTGTCAATGTTACCCTGAGGGTTACCTGATGACTGGTCCACCCGTTATCAATGTTACCCTGAAGGGTTACCTGGTTGATGTTTTGTATTGTTTTATGGCCCATCAATAGTTGGAGTCATTCAGATGGTAAGTAAAATGCATGTTAAACGTAACAGCATCAGGCAAACGAAACATGCTATTGTTTGATACACTTACTGAAAATGATAAAATGACAGATGTGGTCATGAATTATCATAACAAATGCTACAGACCGACTATTTTCAGATCGTTGAACCTTTTGCATGCTTCAATAGTTTCGAAAAGAAGTTTAAAGCATGCTGTTTTAGAAAGTATCTCTAGTAGGCTGTGTTTCCATACAGTTAAATAAAAAGTTGTATATGGTAAATGGTTTATTGCATGCGATATAGGTGGGCTGGTCCTCATACTTCAATAACCCCAAACAACCTCTTCTTGGCACCTGACTCTTTAGCAAGGAGACCATTCACAGTTAGTTTTTTAATCGAATGTGCTTTGCTGTCGATATACTGACTCATTTTCTCGCTATGATATTAAAAAATAAAATAAACATAGAAAAAAATGAAAAAAAATAACATGAAAACTTCATGTTAACAGAAATCTTTGTACTTTTCAAAAATAATGAAATGCATATATTCACACAATAGTAGGCATGGATTCGCACCATATGTAAATGTGTGTTTACTTCCTGTATATTAGAGCTATATTTAATACCGAAAACACACAAGGGGATAACGTATAGATCAGTCGTTCTATAGTACATCTGTTATTATATAGGTCGATGTAGAGTTCTGGTTATTATCATGGTAAACGATTATAAATAATTCGCCATGAATTCTAAATATTTCAATTGTTAATCAAACAGTGCTAATAGCACGGCGTAAGGTTACAGAATACATACAGCGAATGTATAAAGAACACATCACTAAAGAAACAACAACACAAATCAAAGGGGATGGAGGCGTGAATATCTGGCATCTGGCTTTGATCCTTCATCGGTTTTTAGACCAATTTGATATCGAAACCTTATGATTAAAATGTTATACCATCCTAACTACAAATGAATTGTTCACGTAGCACGTCAACACACATCTCTGATATTAATAATTTACACCACATTACTGTTACTACACTAAATTTAACGCGAGTCCCCAATACCGTCATCAAATTTTTCAATCAATATGGATTGTTTACGTATATTGTTTCAAGGTTGTATTTAGAATAACTTTCATTTTAACTGGAAAGTCTAAAAACACCAACAGCTGTTAGCGAAACATGATATAATGCTTGGAACTACATGACCGATTTTTTTACATATATATGTATCTATAATGTGCTGACCTTCACAGAAATGTTATTTTTTGTTGACTTAAATGGGCATTAAATGGGTATTAACTTGGTATATATATTGGTCGTTTGCAAGTTCCATGTTGATTCTTTTTAAGACAGTTCTTTTTAATGTAAGCTTTATATATAATCTAGACTGCAACGGCTGCAGTTAGATAGCCGCGTCTCGATTTTTTCCCATAATTAATGGCAATGGGAGGAGCTCTCTCAAATATTAAAAAGAGTCGCCAAAATTTTCATCTATTTACCATCGTTGCATTTCACTAGATTTTCCTGTAAAATCCTGTAAGCAAGTAATTTGTAAATTATTTGAAAACATATGTTATATGTCACGAAGATAGGTCTGAGTCGAGACAACGTGACGTCAAAAGAAGCTTTCGTGAATTGGCGTCCCCTTTTGGGAGATATTTGGATTTTGCAATATACCATTAAACGTAATTGCTGATAGAAGAAAACAATGATAAGACTCGAAATTAATCAGGTTCATCGGATTAACAAAAGACAGAATTCCCTCTATTGCAATTGTTTCCAGACCTACTCAAATGTCAATGTCATGCTGATTTGCATTTTTCAAAATAACATGGAATTCTACAAAAAGTGTTCATGTAATTAGGTTCTTAATTGATCAATCGAGTCCAGTTGTTAACATTTAACATTTTTTTATCAGGATTTCCTTCTGAAATACGTCTGTTCTTAGACACTTCAACAGCAAAAACAGAAGCGAGAGAACACCAAAGGGAAACGGGTAATGTATTAAAAATATGAGATTACAAATTATAACAACGATCACAAAGTCTACATGTCAGTGGTTATTTGCCCTTGTATAAGTTAACAATATGCCGAGACTAAAGCCTCTTTCCCACATGCAAATCTTTATCACGTGCACTCAGGGCCTAGAAACTGTTAAAAGGTCTTGGTGCAGTCATGTTGAAATAGCAAATGGGGCCAAACACGAATGGGGCAAGACTTTTGTCATACGATCCTCACGAATCACACACGAATTTGTCACGGCTGTGAAGAACAGTTATAACCGAATTATGATCGCTCACGACTGCATCGTGACTAGTCAAGACCTGTTATGATATGCACACGATCAACAAATGATGCTGATCCGGTAACATCACGACAACAGCACGAAAGTTTCCTCTTTCCTTTTGTTGTCTTCTCTATATGCCTGCATATGATACATGCTACACAAGTGTGGTGACTGTTTATAGCGTGGGAAACTAAGGACCACGTGGATCGTCAATCTGCAGCTACCAAAGAATATGTTAACCTCTTAGGTGGTATACATTGCTCCTTCGTGCTCCTTCGAATCACAGGCGTAGAAAAAGTGCACAAAATTGCTTTGTTTGGGCTAATGTATGGTTTCCAAGGTGGCCAATGTATTGTAATTTCGAACATCTCGTACCAGGATGAAAGTAAGAACTGACCAGTTGAGTGAGTGGGTTCCATTGATTCAGCCTTCTCCGGAAAGAGACGTCTCTTCTTGTAAATGACCTTGTATCATTTAAGCTTCCTGTTACAGAAAATGGACAGTTGTTGGTGCCATTCTGCTAATTCTACCACTTCTTTGACCCCAGGAAAATGGTATGCGGCTAATTCTACCTCTTCCTGGACCTGTGTAAAATGGTATTCGACTAACTCTACCTCTTCCTGGACCTCAGTAAAATGGTATGCGGCTAATTCTACCTCTTCTTGGTCCTCAGTATAATCGTATGCGGCTAATTCTACCTCTTCTTGGACCTCAGTAAAATCGTATGCGGCTAATTCTACCTCTTCCTGGTCCTCAGTAAAATCGTATGGGGCTAATTTTGCATCTTCCTGGACCTGTGTAAAATGGTATTCGACTAACTATACCTCTTCCTGGACCTCAATAAAATGGTATGCGGCTAATTTTGAATCTTCGTTGACCTCGGTAAAATGCTATGCATAAGACCGAGATTTTTTCATGGGTTGTTTATCTCATCATGTTCCAAAGAACAAGCATTTGGTGTTGTTGGCTGAGAGTTCTCTTGTCGAGAATTGGCGTGTCTTTCGCGTCTTCTGGATGGTAATGGCATGATTTTCGATGTGGTTTATTGCAGTTCATTCTTGAGAGGACGCATGTTTATGCCTTTTGTAAACCATTACAGACCCAACAGGTGACGTGGTCCATGGCATGTTGTCAACTTATCAAATCTGATAGAATGTGTATCTAAAGTGAACCTTATTTGCTGCTAATTTGTCGACAACAGATGCCAGTGCCGTTTCATGTTATACGGTGTTTCATCATTCGTACCTGTCGGCAATTAGTATTACTCTATTCACTTTAAAACTTTTTAGTATTTCCGTATTATACATTGTATATACTTTCCATGTCAAATATCATATTTGATTACAATATACTTTCTTTTTATAATTTTTTCTTTTTTTTACAAAATATTTTATTCCCCCAGACATGTAAAAACATTGGAGGGCTGCCAAGGTTTGGGCCTTGGGGTCAGCCCTCAATATAAATCATGTCCCCACACAGGGGGCTCTCACTCACCGCACTCGACACACAAATACCACGCACCCAAACTCTA